>NC_142928.1:137127946-137137946 GCF_046866305.1 Octopus bimaculoides
CGGGGTTGGGCATGCAATGAATTTCTCCCACCCCGGCAATTTTTCAGTAAATAAATTTTCGTATTCCTACAATTTACATATGGGAGATTCTGAATATGCAATCACCCCCGTATGACCTAGAATAAGCAGGGAATAGAAAATGGCTCTGTAAAGATGAGCCTGAAATAAGTGTATTGTTTGTATTTTTCTCTCTATTCGAAACGTCAGTACTTTCCCATCCTCACTCTCCCTTAAAAAGTCTAAAAATCATAAGTGAAATGTAATAAAGATGAAATTGGATTCTGTTAATATTTTTGCATATTCGGAATCTCTGTTAAAGGTAGGAATCAGAAACAATTTTTTCACAAAATTCGTTTTTCAAAGGGGTGCGATTCTGCATTAGCCCCTATACCTATTGGTTGAGCTGAATCAAATTGAAATGATTTAATTAAGAAAACACATTTAGTTACATTATATGGCCATGCTTTAAGATCGTTACGTCCTGGAAGACAAGTCAGGTGTTTTATCATGCTACTTGTCAATTCTGGGAAAATTATCGATACTCAAGCAGACTGTTCTGAGACTTACTGAACTCCGTATATTAAAAGACTACGTCTCACGCACACACATTGAAAATACACTCATATACATGAATACACACACAATGAAAGACAGTGAAAATTCAACATTATAAAAAGCCCCCCAAAACTGTTGTGGTAGTCAACATCTCTGAGATTGAAACAAGACATTTACGGCCGTAAATAGACTACACCCAGCAGCACAGAAAGGAAAACCTATGTAGGTTAGGCGTGACGAAGAAGTCGAACCATTTCTCCTGCCAAACAATACTGATGTAAGATGGTCGAACCTTACATTATAACAAACACTAACCAAAACCTGTAATATATACCCTTTAATATATTAATTTTTTTTAAAGGTTCTAAAATGTTATTTACCTCATTTATAAATTAATTCAATTCTTCGATCTTCCTGGGCAAATATATCTATCACATTTTCATAGTAATCTTCTCTTTTCATCAATTGTTGTAATAAATCTTTTTCAATTGACATTAGTGCTAACCCAGACAGTCTTCTTTCTCCTGTCGCATTTCTTTGGTATGTTTTGATTCTACTTAATGCAGAAAAGGATCGCTCTACAGAAGCAGTGGTAGACGGAATTGTCAAAATCAACTTGCACAGATTGAAGAGTTCTGGCATAACTTCAACAAAGTCACTGCTGTAAATGTAACTCATTAAATGACTTAACTTCGCTTTTTAAAATCTTTCATTGAATACGTCACATTGAGCTCACTTTGTAATCGAATTACATCAAAAAATCTGCCATAAGTGATTTTTAAAGAATGTATAGAGTCCACAGGAAATTGTTTGCAATATTCATCAACTTTGTTGAAATTCAAAAGTTCCATGAATTTAAACTCTTCTAAGGATGAATATCGTGCTTTTATTTGGTCAACTACTGTACTGATAATTTTGTTACAATGCATTCTAATAATGTCGTTGAGGCTCAATAGATATATTTTTGGATCTCTGAATTCCGATTCCTGCATCGACTCCATATTTTTCCCCTAATATATCATAAAAGATTGAAAAATTATCAAGTTTGTTTTCGAGTACAGTTCTAGTTTTATCTATTTGCTCTTTACAATACACTATGTCATGACTTTTACTCTGGATATTAAATAAGACGTCAGTAAAAGAAAAAAATGTCACTGAATACTTCTAACAAAAATAAGAAATCACTGGTTTGACAGACCAGTGAAGATAGAAGCTGTATCTAGATGACTTTCCATTTTTTGTCATATTTACTGATTAAATATACGAATTCTTTGGTCACCCACCGTTTATAATTAATTGTTTTCCATCGAAGTCTCTTTTCGAAAAACTATTTCTCAAAATATCGTTTATAACACACATTTCACTCATTTGGAAAAAAGTAACTCACGTGTAAGCATCTGCGTATATTGTAAGTAAATTTTAAAAAAAAAAAAACGGAAAAATGACGTTAGTCAAATTAAATATTTTTGTTTTCAGAACACTCCAAAAATATAATAGTGCAAACAGATGTTTTGGATAAAAGATTCAAACTTACCGCCAGGCTGTTCCAAGAATTATGGCTAATTATAGCAGTTCTTGAGAACTGCTCTAGTTCCGGTCAGAACCAGCTAACAAAGAGATAGAGAGGTGGGGGCCATGCTATTATCAGAAAGCATTATTTCCTATGATAAATTTGTAGAATCACTGACAGAGAGAGGAAGGGGTACAAAATATATATGCTATCGGTCTTAGCATATCTCACTAAGAGAGAGAGAGAGAGAGAGAGAGAGAGAGAGAGAGGGGAAGGAAGGAAGGACAAACTAACATATGCTGGATTCTCATTGCATACCCTTCTCAAAGCTTTTACTAGTCACTGAGAGAGGGGAAGGGGAGATCGGTCTTAGCATATCTCACTAAGAGAGAGAGAGAGAGAGAGAGAGGAGAAAGAAGGAAAGAAGGACAAACTAACATAGATAGGGAGGTAGGGAGTGTCTATATGCTGGATTCTCAAAGCTTTTACTAGTCACTGAGAGAGGGGAAGGGGAGACAGAATATTTCGAAAACTGGACGGATTATTTTTTGCAAGAAAGTAACTATTTTATCTAATTTTCCGATTATATAACAGAGCATGCGGCGCATAGCTTGCATGGCTGAGACTGCACGCCACTGGTACACGCAGCTCCTTCAGCACAAGAAGAACTCAAATAATTAAGCAATGAAGTTACATGCAACACATATGCAGCCACATACATGTGACAATAGGCATGCACTGTTATGGATGTGTGTGTCTTGTGGAAAAAGAGCATCTTTGTTGAACTTCTGTAAAACCACCTTTGACCTTTTTTGCTCTATTTGTTTTATTTGGCTGTGCTCACTCAGCTCCGAATTTAATTTTGTTTCTTCCTTTAACTGTTACAACAACTCTGATATCCTTAAGCCAGATATGGCACATTGAGCCCTTTCGGTAGCAAAGAGCTCAAGTTATACTTTTCCATTCAGTTACGTCCGATGATTGCTAAATTTATCTCACTACTTCTCCAACATTTTCAGCGTGAAACCATTCGGGAACATAAATTAGTTGTTATGAGACTATGATATATACACAAAACACACACACACACACACACACACACACACACACACACACACACACACACACACACACACACAAACACACACACACACACACACACACACACGGCGAGCTGGCAGAAACGTTAGCACGCCGGGCGAAATGCTTAGCGGTATTTCGTCGGCCGCTACGTTCTGAGTTCAAATTCCGCCGAGGTCGACTTTGCCTTTCATCCTTTCGGGGTAGATTAAATAAGTATCAGTTACGCACTGGGGGTCGATATAATCGACTTAATCCGTTTGTCTGTCCTTGTTTGTCCCCTCTGTGTGTAGCCCCTTGTGGGTAGTAAAGAAATAACACACACACACACACACTCACACACACACACACACACACACACACACACACACACACACACACACTCTCTCTCTCTCTCTCTCTCTCTCTCTCTCTCTCTCTCTCTCTCTTTCTCTCTCTTTCAGATATCGTAGGTCAGAATTGTTCCATTCGCAAAAACGTGCCTTAAATTCTGCACGATAAATGCGCGCTTTTAGAAGAGTTATCCACGCCAGCATTTACCCGTTTTCTCAACTGATGGCAATCTAAATTATTTCTCTCAGAGTTTGCCTCGTTTATTTCAAGTGGTTTCAAAGAGGCCTTTACACAGTTGGTAAACAACAGCCTTGGTTTGTACTGGATGAGCTTGTATGCGCTTCTGCTTACAAGTTCATCATACAACATCTGTTTCGGGTTCCTCCGATCATTCTTCCGTTTGATGTTTTGTTTAACTTAACAATGTAAACGGAGCATGTGTACCAATGTTTCAACACTCAAGACTTACTCCTGAGAGTCGAGAACATTGCAGAAAAGTCGTCGATGGTTTAAACTCCTTGAATAACGAAGAGTTTAAAAATCAATGCAAAAATAGATGTATCTGTTACCCGTTACTACTCCTATATAAAATTTCCTGCCGTTGCCCAGAAGAAAGAAACGCTCATTTTGAGCAACACTAACGTAAAGTCATGTGAAGTCGCTTGTAAACTCTACGTCTGTTCGAAACTCTATGTCTGTGACCCGAAGAGATAATTTCTTTTCTACTGTCTAAATGTAATTTCAGGAGAAATTCCAAATTTCACAGGGGTCTGCTACATTATTGTCTACAAAATGAGTTACTTTGTGTCATGTTCATATTAACTTAACTGTGATTGCATTAACTTAATAAGTATTTAGCTTTAGCTTTACGATAAATCTGTTGGAAATTTCACTTAACAATAAGTCTGTTAACTTTAGCAATAAATTTGTTAACTTGAACCTAACATTATTGTTTGTGAGAGTAACAATCCTATACAAGATAGGAAAATAATAAAGATTCATGATTCTCTGTTTTGAACAATGAGTAGCAAATGTATTTTATGAAACTTAAGAGCAAAGAGCGTCATTTTCATTCTATCGACATGCTCGTGTGAGATGTTTGTGTGTGTGTGTGTGAGGGGTTAGACTTGTCTGATATGAAGCGGACGATATAATGAGTGTATTGTGATAAATGAGACAAAGCTTTTGTCTATTAAATGATACTGAATTCAGTTTGAAATTTTATTGTATCTTTAGAAGATTGGTTGCTTACGATGACAGTTATGCGAGCGGTGGAATTTACAGTTATGCAAAATCTGACAAAATTAGGTTGATTTAAGACAAGAAACGACAGACATATATATATATATATATATATATATATATATATATATATAATGTGTCATATATCATATATGTATGTATGTATGTATATATATATATATATATATATACATATATATATGTATATATATATATTTATATATATATATATATATATATACATATATATATGTATATATATATATATATATATATATATATATATATATACATATATATATATATATATATATATATATATATATATGTGTGTGTGTGTGTGTGTGTGTGTGTGTGTGTGTGTGTGTGTGTGTGCATATAGAATGGTTGTGTGTTGATATTAGATTTGTAGTGAAATTATCTGGAAGCTATAAAACAAAGTGAAAACTACAGATCGTTTATACTTGTTATTATAAGACATTTGAAAAGCAATATCAATTATGACATTAGCTGTAACATTGTATTTGAAATTGTAGCTATATATGTCTGTCTTACGTAGATTTTAGAATAACAATTTTACATATCATTGCATTCGACTGAGTTCTCTGAATGTTAGTAGTGATTTAATTACGAAAATGCTGGCATTTCTCAAACAGAAAGAGTAATTTAACAGGCCATATCCTGCCCAAATGTTTTACCTGTTGTATGTTCAAACCAGCTCTATCTGACCTCTCCCACCTACCCTAAAATGTTATACTGCAAACAAACAGTGATACCATCGAAATCTCGAAGCTACGAGATAATGCATGTTTAATTCAAAACTGAATATACAAGCATTGCATTCGACAGAATCATCTGAATGTTAAAGGGAGCATATCTTGTAGCATTTAGTTACGTTTCTTTGCGAGTTGTGTCCAATTTGCTCTGAGGTCAACATCACTTTTCAATGCTTCCTGGTCGATAAAATCAAGTACCAGGTAAGTACTGTGGTCGATATAATCAATTTTATCCTTCCTCATTTATTCAAGGTCTTGCGCCTATGTTAGAAAACCGATATTGTTAATATGTTTAGTGTAATCAATACCAAACCCCTTAGAACATCAAGCAAATTAGCTTGCTGTATTTGTTCCAGAGCGTAACACGCTGTGTTTAAATTTTACCGAGATCGCCTTAAGGATGGTGAATTTGCTTTTATCGTTTCGCGGGGCGATGAAATAAAGTGCCAGTCAAGTATTTGGGACAAATATAGGCACAATACCTGAAATTTTGTTGGGAAGTTAGTTGATTACATCAACCTCGAAAGGACGAAAGGCAAAATCAGTCTCGGTGGCATTTGAACTCGATGGCTCGTGAACGTAAAGCCGGAAGATGTGTCGCTAAGCAGTTTTCCGACGGGCTAAAGGTTCTGCTAACTCGCCGCCTTTGAAATAATGGTTTCAAATTTTGGAACAAGACCAGCAATTTCGGGGAAGTGTGTCAGTCGATTACTTTGGTCCCAGTGCTCAACTGGTACCTATTTCATCGCCTCCGAAAAAGGATGAAAGGCAAAGTCGACCACGGTGGCATTTGAACTTGAAGCGTAAAGATGGATGAAATGCCGTTAACGATTCTGCTAGCTCTAACGATTCTGCTAGCTCTAACGATTCTGCTAGCTCTAACGATTCTGCTAGTTCTAACGATTCTGCTAGCTCTAACGACTCTGCTAGCTCGCCGCATTGGTAATAATCCTAACCGTGGTGGAGTTACCGAACCTGCCAGCTCACCGCCTTTGCCTTTTGGTATCAATAACAGATATAATATTTGTTGTTGCTGTACTTGTTGTTTAATCCCATGTTAATCTTATTGGAGCAGACTTTTGACCAAAGTCAATCAAGGCTTTTCTTCGGCAATAACTTATCCCAAACTACATTATCCAACAAGGTTATTTTAAAAAGATAGTATTGTGTAGATTGAGTGAGCTTCCACTGTTGTTTCTAGTGACTTGAGTGTCATAGAGAGATTATTTTGTTGGTTTTAGTTATAAAGGTTGTCACAACAATAATAGTAATGATATCACTAATCGCCAAAGCAATGAAAGCCTTTGCATTGTGATTCGAATATAAACCGAAGTGCTGGTAGTAATCCGGTAGTGAATGAATGCTTATTGATAGCTTCTACTAAGTAGAATTCTTTAGAATTAAATAGAATAAACTATACTAAAAGTCTAGGGTAGATTTGAATAAAGAGACAGAAATACAAACCCGTATTGTACTTTTGGTTAATGTTGCTTCATTAAACTTTTTTTACACACAACGATAAAATTTGATAACTACATCGTCTTCTCTGTCGGTGTAGAAACGTCTTAATGATTCTCGTATATGTAGGTAGTGGTTGATCTCGTATAAAGTCGGTAATGGAAATACATTAGCGAAATATCGATGAGGCTTAGCACTGGGAATTGGAAGTACATAACAGTATATTCAGAAACTATGTCAATAGATAAGAATGTTAAGTGGACTCGTAACCTATATATATACACACATATAACACAACCTATATTCATACATATATGCATACATACATACATACATACATACATACACGTAACCTATATATATGCATATATATATATACACACACACATACATACATACATGCAAATACACACACACACACACACACACACACTCAGACGTTGGGGTATTTATCTAGTTTGAGCTAACAATTCATTGTCACATTTTTACCGCTAGAATTATTAGCATAAACATAACGCCATAATAGAGTTTTCGTAAACTTTTACGAATTCTTAGCTTACCTTTGTTATGGTAACTTACACTAACTTAAAACAATCATTTCAAAGTAGCATTAAAAGAAATTATTAACAATCTGTAACGATTCTTTGACTAAATTTCAAAATCCGTCGTTTCTCCCACCTCCAAATGCGAAGCCAAATAACAAACAATATTATAAAATCTATTGGAAAGAAATTGATTTTTCTAAGATAAATTATGCATAAAATAAATATTATTTCTAAAGGCAGACATTATGTTTATTAGTATAATGAGCTAACTAATAATGGTAATAAAATATTTATTTAGCTTTTATATGGTAGAAGAGCCATTTAAACCGTGAAACCACTCAAAAACTGTTATTTAACTTTTTATTTATCTTGTGAGGTGTCAACAGTTTTTTTGTCGCACCAATGCAGAGGAATTGTGCCAGTGGCCAAATGGCAGTGGTGCATTAACAATTTTCACACCTCAAAATAAACGAAAAGTGAAAATAATATTGGTGTGATTTTAGATGGCTAAAATAGTACTTTCACGATATAATTGCTTCAGTTTCAAAATACAGTTTCGGATCAATCTTTTGCCAAACATGTACTACTGCAGTACTTACTTAATAATGAGATATAAGAATGAGTTTAAATTCACTAATTAGATTGAAATATTATATAAAATATTACGTAAGCTTTAAAAGTGACGAACTAACAAAAGAGATATGAGAACGTTGAAACAAATACAATCTCTTGCAGTGCGTGTTCCGAATTCTGTCGAAATCAACTTCGCCGATTATCTTTTCGGGGTCAATAAAACATCATACCAGTCAAATACTTGGGTGGATTCTATCAATATACCTTTCCCGTCAAAAACCTTGACCTTGTGTCTGAATTGGAAACAAAAAGTCATAAATTAATATTTTTTTTGTATAATAACAGAGAGGGAAATATTGATTCGCGATTAGGACACACACACACACACACACACACACACACACACACACACACACACACACACAGAGTGTACTGTGTCCCGATGGTAAGATCAACAAAAAAGTACTCCATCTGGTGAGAGATAAATATTATTTGATAAACAATATATATATATTTATGCAGACGTGTGAAAAAATGCTGTCTGAGATGTTTTCATCGGATTAGAAGAGATTGTTTATATCTACTTACAAAGTCTCTCAAGTTTCGTTTCGTTTTCTATATCTACTTTATAACATATACAAGTGTTATAAATAACAGTAAACAGTAAATAATACGAGGACAATAACACGAACGGGAATAGACATGAATGTTTAAGTACTGATTATTTATCGTTTAAATTAAATTTTAGATTTCATTATGTATATGTGCATGTGTGTCTGTGTGTTTTTATATATGCATGTATATGTATGTAGTTATGCATATATCTCTCTCTATATATATATAAAATTCAAATAAGTTGTTATTATCTTTGAAAAATAATGATAAAGAGGCCAGCAAACAAAATCCAAATATGCAAAATATGCGTGTTTAAATATAATGGGAGATATGTGGTTTTGGAGAGTTTTATTCTTCTTCCAAGCAAACAGGTACTTATTGTGCCCTGACTTTTAATATATATACATATACATATGCGCGTGTGTGTGTGTGTGTGCGTGTGTGTGCGTGTGTATGTGTGTGCATGTGTGTGCGCGGAGCCGCATCTATATATTTAATAAATATACTGCATATTTAAACTTCCTGCAAAGTTTCTCTTAGGGTTTAAGTGACAGAGCCTTCGACACAGTTGCTGAAATATGTTTGAAACCGCCTAGTTTCGTAATTCTTAAGACTCATCAGAGATTGTTGATCTCTGACGTTAAACTGACAAAACTAAGAAATGCTCCAACGAAATGTTCGACTTTGCCTTTTTGTCCTTTCGGGGTCGATAAATTAAGTACCAGTTGCGTACTGGGGTCGATCTAATCGACTGGCCCCCTCCTCCCAAATTTCAGGTCTTGTGTCTATAGTAGAAAAGATTAATGAACAAGAGTTCCGCAAAAGCGTTAATTATGCATAAATCTGCCTATAAAGTCACATTTATATGTTAAATAAGCATACATTTAGACTGGTTGTGAATTTAGTCTCTGTGGTCACATTACGTCAGCAGGTTGAGATGAAAATCAAACGTAGAAGTCAGGGATGCTTGAGAATGTCGAAACTAGTTTCATCTGTCACTAGAAAATGCCGTACGAATATTATGACGATATTCAATAGTAAACAAAGGAAAGAAGATTTAGTATACAGAGTTACACCGCGAGCAATCGTGCGTCATAGTATAAGATATTGCAGTAATAGGGACAACTAGAACAGATTAATCTGAAGTCGTTCTATTTCTTGTTTCGTTCAGATCTGCTGCTTGGATAAGTGAAGGACGCAGTTGTTAATATGTTGCCCATTTCAGTGCGGTGCATGTAATGGAATATAAGCATATATCATTTCGGCCAAGAAGTTGACCTCATATCCACATTGATAAAGTAGCCATTTCTACT
>NC_142928.1:137140446-137165446 GCF_046866305.1 Octopus bimaculoides
TTGAAAACTTGACTTTCACCTTCTTCATAAAAAGACTGGGATATTTTATCTGATCACCATAGAGATGCTGGTAAACGTCCTAAAAATCTGGAATCGAATTTCAGCATTATGTTTATCGTTAAAGGCATTAGGAAAGGGACAAATGTCACATTTTCGCTGCTGCATGTTTCTTGTGCCACATCAAACGGATATTAAAAAGAAGCCCCGAAAGAAATGAAATATTCATCTATGTAGCCTACTTAACATATGCTACATATACTACTTAGAGACATGATGTTGTAGAGTTTCGTCTGAGAGAAAATCTCTTCATAGACATGCTGCGTTAAAAACAATATCTATTGGAGCGAAACGAAAAATCGTTTGTGTAGGCTAACGTATGTAGTGCGATGTTGAGTAAAACTTTACAGTTAGCCTGGTAGACTTTGTTTGGCTTGTGGAGTGGGTGTATAAAATGTTTGCATGTATATAACAGCTTCACTGTCCCAGATGTGCAATCAGTGTATTATTGAAGTACAATATTACATCTTGTAATAGGTGACCAGTATATTGTTGATGAACCTGTAAGAAGATCGACAAAAATATTGCCTCAGATACAGACGTTACCACTTTTCACTCTGCCATAACCTATAGAAGATGGCACTTACTTAAGATGCCAGTAACGGAATCGAAACCAGGGCTACATCATTGCGAAGTGAGCTTCTTGACCATTCACCAACACTGCACCTACAAACTTAGGTTTATTAATAAACCCCAACAAGTACTCAATCTCTGAAAAGCTCAAACGTGTCCTACAAAGCAACACTTCTCCGAAATTCAAAACGGTGATATTGTTTTACACAAGAAAATCTTTGAGTGCATTCACAAAAAGGCCATCCGGCTGATTGACAATTCTCCTTCATGAATATACTCCAACCTCATGCCCACAAACGCACTGTCTCCTCACTCTGCATCTTATACCGATACTACAACAGCCAATTCTTCCCGTATCGTCACACATACTTTATCTTTGATCCAAGATTTCGCATGGCCGTGTGGTTAAGAAGTTCGTTTTACAAACACATGGTTTCGGAATCAATCCCACTGTGCGACACCTTGAGCAAGAGTTGTCCACTATAGCCTCGGGCAGACCAACCCCTTGTAAGTGTATTTGGTGGACGGAAACTGTGTGGAAGCACGGATACCTTCTGCTGATGAAGCGCAAACGCGCTGAAATGACATAATCTAGCAGTTTCACCACAAGTGCTGAACAATTTTCGTCTGCCACCGATACTGATTTTCTGTGGTTTTAAGCTCTGAACGGCTATACTAAATACTCTTTCAAGACGAATACCGCAGTATTACGACGTTCTTATAATAAATCCACTTTAGGTAGGATAAAAAGATTTCTATTCGGTAATAATACTGCTTCCGGCGCTGCCTTAAGGTTATAAAATTGCGAATTAGCTACCTATATTATTTATAATTTTCACTTCTACCGTTTCTGAAATCAGCGTATGATTTCAACGGAAATCTTATAAACTGACAAGGCGAGATGAATTTAACTCTAGGTGCGGTAAGAGCCACTGATGAGCGTTAAGATGCGTTAAGCATCAAAATGCGAAATCATAGATGATCTGGTTATACCCGCGACCGTAGGGAGCTTGTCTCCCTTGTCAGTCATTAAGATAGTGTTCCTGTGGCTACTAAGGTGTTTTGACTTTTATTTCTAGCCATACTGGTGCTGATTAGTGCCCTTGTTCACTTTAGTGACGTGTATATTTCTCACTTTAGATTGTAATATTGTAAATTAGTCAATATATATATATATATATATATATATATATATATATATATATATATATATATATATATATATATATATATACATATATATACACACACACACGTATATATATGAAGCCTGTCGTATATATGTATATATATATTTATGTATGTGTGTGTATGCGTTTGTGTGTCTGTGTTTGTCCCCCCAACATCGCTTGACAACCGATGCTGGTGTGTTTACGTCCCCGTAACTTAGCAGTTCGGCAAAAGAGACCGATAGAATAAGTACTAGGCTTCCAAAGAATAAGTCCTGGGGTCGATTTTCTCGACTAAAGGCGGTGCTCCAGCATAGCCGCAGTCAAATGACTGAAACAAGTAAATGAGAATAAGAATGAGAGAATAGGGAGAATTCACAAAAAACAAAAAACAAAAGACGAAGACAGGTGGTGTAGACAACAAACAGATGTATTAGTTTAACGCGCGGGAAGTGAAAAAGTCTTTAACGTTTCGAGCCTACGCTCTTCCAAAGAAAGGAACACAGAAAGAAACAGGGAGAGAAAATAAAGAATATGTAATGTCGGACAGTAAATATACATATCAGGCTGAGTAAAAAGTAATCAACGTTTTGGAACATGAAATTCATCACAGTATATTTCAACAATGCGGCAGTTTTATTCATCAAGGTAAGTACCATTACAATCAACACATTTTTGCCAACGTGTTACAAGTTTGTCTATTCTGGTAACATAAAAATCTGGAGTTCTGGAGCTGATGAATTCTTTGAACGCACTTTCAGCATCGGTTTGATTTTTAAACTCCTTCTCTCGCAGGAAACCATGAAGGCGCTTGAAAAAGTGGTAGTCGGTAAGAGAAAGGTCTGGGGAATAAGCTGGGTGGCGAAGGGCTTCGTAGCCAAGTTCCTTCAACTTCTGGAGCGTTATTAGGGAAACGTGTGGTCGAGCATTCTCATAAAGAATGATTGGCCCTCTTCTGTGGTGCAGTCTGGGACGGAGAAATAGCAGTTTTTCGTTCATTTTGTCAATTTCATGGTAATATGTTTCTGCAGTAATGATTTTTCCGGGTTTTAATAAGTTATAGTGGATGAGTCCAGCAGTACACCACCTTTCTTACATAACCTTCCTTTTGAAGAGCTCAGGTTTAGGGAAGGTTTTCGGTACTTCATTTTGGTCCAACCACTGCGATGAACGTTTTTTCTTATTGTATGCATCGCATTACGGTCGAAAAATGGATCGGTCTGGTTACGGAGAAGAAGCAACGAACAAATTTCATATCTCCGCACTTTTTGATTTTCCTTAAAATCGTGTGGTACCCGTTTGTCGAGGTCCTTTGATTTTCCGATTGCATGCAAATGGTCGCAGGCAATTTTCTGCCTAACTTGATGTTCTTTTGCCAGTTCTTGAGTGGTTTTACGTGGATTTTTCTCAATGACGGTCTTTAATTGAGCGTCATCGATGACAGATGGGCGTCCAGTACGCTCACGGTCTTCAAAGCACAGGACTCCACTGCGAAGTCGTTTAAATCATTTTCTAGCTGTCTACTCACAGGTCATTTCCTCACCAAACGTTTCAATGATATCGCGAGCAGTTTCAGCTGTTTTACGTCCTTTTTAGAAATTGCTCGAATATTGCGCTTTGACAGTTCCATTTCAGATGATTGTAACAACGGTGAAAAAGAATATCAATGTTAATTTGTTGATGCATTTGGGCAAGTTTATGTCTGTATTATCAAACATTTGCAAAATAATGTCTGAAAAAAATTCAAAACCTGCAAAAATCTTCAAATTCTTCATGGTTCAAAATGTTGCTTAATTTTTACTCAACCTGATATATATTGAATAATAAAACGAATGGTTTATACCTGGTAGCTTACTGGTAAAGCACAGTCACTTTCACAGTATCTTCTATCTTCCGTCTTTCTCTCTCTCTCTCTCTCTCTCTCTCTCTCTCTCTCTCTCTCTCTCTCTCTCTCTCTCTCTCTCTCTCTCTCTCTCTCTCTCTCTCTCTCTATATATATATATATATATATATATATATATATATATATTTATTTCTTCAGGGCGACTCAAACTAATAGGTATGGACTCTGAGTTCTCAAATTGGTATGCCACTATAATTCCGCTTTGAACTTCGGTTGAAAATGTAATTTTGTATCTGCCCTTTCTAAAGCGGCAAGAAGTGACTTCCCTTTGTGTAGGTAGGTATAGATTAAAACAGAAAAGAAAAGGCCAACATTTTGGCAAGGCGTGACAGGAACATTTACTTTCGCTAGATAGCAAAAGGTTCAGATAATCTCTGTAGGAACATCGTTTCGAGCTAAGACTTCATAGGTTGAGATAGGTTAAACACATGAGAGACAGGTTAAACACAGGTAACAGTGGATTACTATCAAACCATTCTTTCTGATCATGGAGTTACCTAATGAATATCTCTTTTAACTGGATTTAATTGGATTTCTCCTCCTTTTCTAGATACGATAAACCACAACAACTAGCATTGATGAGGAACTTTCTTCCACTGTTCCATATGTTTAGCCTATCTCTCTTCGATGACAGTATACTCAACTTATGCAATCTTCGCTCGACACGATGTTTCAATAGCTGCAATATAATAGAAACAGCTGTCAGAGACTATCTAAACCTTTTATTATATAGTTGAATTAAATGTTCTTGTCAAGTCTTGCCAAACTGCTTGCCTTTTTCTTCTCTGCTTTAATATGTATACACACACATAGACACACACACAGACACACAGACACAGACACCCCCACACATATACTGAGTTGTTGCGTGGTAAGTAGCATGCTTACCAACCACATGGTTCCGGGTTCAGTCCCATTGCTTGGCACCTTGGGCAAGTGTCTTCTACTATAGCCTCGGGTCGACCAAAGCCTTGTGAGTGCATTTGGTAGACAGAAACTCAAAGAGGCCTGTCGTATATATATATATATATATATATATATATATATATATGTATGTATGTATATGTATGAGGGTGTATATGTTTGTGCGCCTGTGTTGACAACCAATGTTGGTGTCTTTATGTCCCCGTAACTTAGCAGTTCGGCAAAAGACCCCGATAGAATAAGTACTTGGTGTACAAAGAATAAGTCCTGAGATTTATTTGCTCGACTAAAGGCGGTGCTCCAGCATGGCCACAGTGAAATGACTGAAGCAAATAAAAGAATATATATGTTGGGGTGATGTAGCGGGTGTAAGTAGGTGCGTCTTGGCGTATGTACTCTATCGCGTGACAACTAGTGTTGCTTTGTTTATGTCCCCATAACCTAGCGGTTCGGCAGAAACCGATAGAATACGTATTAGGCTGGAAATAAGTACTGGGATCGATTTATTCAACTAAACCCTTCAATGTGGTACGCTAGCATGCCAGCAGTTTAATAAATGAATCAAGTAAAAGATAAAAAGATAACCACTGTACCGATCCTTCTTCCGCAGTACTTCAACTGTCAGGAATTCTCTTCATGTACTCGTTTAATTCATGCAGACCTCGGCCTAAAACCTTTTACTCTTAACACAAATAGCAATAATCAAATCAGTTTCAGAGAGGCACAGTTGTATTCCTCCTGACTAATATAATAAAAAAATTGTCTCCAAATTAAATAGTTTCTGACTCTGAATAGAAAAGCTAGGTTTTGAGATGCGGACCTACATTATATTATACATGGTATGTAGACACAATTTAAGACCAATCTATATTTAGCAGCTAAACGTGATTTATAGTAAGAAAAAATGAAATCATATATAACCTAAAGGGCCAAATAAATTGGTTACACTAAAAACTTTTACAATCTAGAACATATTTTTGTTTTATTTATCAAAAAATGTAATTTTTGTGGTTTATTATAAATCAAAAATTTCATGTTGATAATTGGTGGAAAATCGATAGAAAATGAAAAAAGTCGAAGCAATTCTTATGATTTCTTTCTATGTGTAATATTCTGTATGTCCAATATTCTAACTTGGTAGTTACAACAATTACAGTTAAGACACTTCTGTCAGTGATGATGATGATCATTATGATAGTGACGATGATGATGATAACAACAACAACAACAATAATAACAATAAAAGTAATAATAATATCGCCACAGTATCAGCAGCAGCTAAACCAACAGTCGTAAATTTGCCGTAGAGACAATATTAGAACCTCTCGTCCTTATAGTAATAATATAATTATAGTAATAATTGTGAAACTATAGTAGTGAACTAGTAAATAATAAGATAGGGATTATAGTAGTCATAGCGAAATTATAATAATGAACGATAATTACCCAGAAAGATTAACAAGTGGCGTTGTGAAACCATCGAGTCGTCGGCGAGGAGGGTGGACTTTCGACACCCTGCGGGATTAAAAACGGTGTCAGAATCATGGTCCCCAACACACAGAAATGCAAAGGGAATAGGCCCAACTTATGGGCAGTAAGAGCTCTGCAGTCTTGGTTGGCTCCTTCGCCAAACCAACAGAAGTGTGAGAAAAGGCGAGTATCTGGCGCCTTCAAATAACCAGTGCTCCGGGTAGGCTGTACTCGGTAGTCTTGGGTGGCAAGCAGCCTAGGAGCACTCTGAGTCCCAAACCAGAGGAGCAAGGACCTTGCCGCCTTGGTGGACTACCTTAATAGAGATGGTATTTCGATGAAAATACCTGTTGGTAGTAGCCTAAAATCACACCTCGTTAGTGAGTGGAAATACCAAGCAAAATAAATGACGATAACGGTGTGAACGGGACTTGAACCAGTGGTGAAGGTGCTGCACCTGGCAGGTGTTCCCTTGTGCAGCAGGGTGGGCCCGGTCGTTACCCAACAACTGCTTGCCATATTACAAGACATAGTCCTTGTACTGAACAAAATATGCAACGTGCTCGCAAACGCAAGCGGTCTGTTGGTATGAACCAAAAGACGATCCAGTGCTACGAACAAGCTGTCGGAAAAAGATCATTATATCCTTGGAATCAGCTGGGTATGTTCCATATTACTGAAAATGGACTCATGAATCAAGATAAGAATATTTCGAAATAGAGGCCGATACAGACAATCAGGAATAGCCTCTGTAGTGATGATAATCTCGATAATAACGTAGGTGAAGATCAACGAATGCGTAGCCAAGGTGAAGTTGTAGTGGAGGAGACACAATAATAGACGCAATATCTTCCGTCAACAACCTCACGATATTGTATACTGTGCGATATTGTATACAACAACAACAATAAATGCCCTGATGCAGTACTAGACACTGGCTTTCATGGCTTCTGATCTTAACTGATTGGAAGTATTATCATGTACATGTTTTGTCTTGGTATAAAAGATGGACCACAGCAAATATTCTGCTCAATAGCATAGGTTTGCTTGTCAGTTGTTTGACCTTAACTAGTTGAGATTGCCCCTTAGTGGATGATAATATGCGCATCTCTGATCACGAGCAGAAGTAGTGGAGGAGAATCCTAGCCATGTGTTGAGAGGAATTATTTGGGGTTTGGATAATTCAGCTCTGGAAACATGAGTGTTTCGTTCAACACCCTTAAATAACCCCTATTCAGGGAGCTTTTGAGCGAGATGGGTTACTCGACCCGAAGAAAATTCTAACTGGGCCCCACCTGCAAGGTCATGCACTGTTTGTCTTGTTATGAGATCACCGTGTCGCGCAGATATGGTTGTGATGCATGTGCCTGGTGTACCCTTATCAGATGAGTAGTCATGATGGGTATATTGGGCTTCGTATATTTTATCCCAGTGTCATTTTGATGACATGCACTGCTCTCTCAATCAGCAACAACAAAAACAACAACAACAACATGTGGTTGGGAAGCAAGCGTCTTACCTTTCTTTAAAAAGTACCGTAAATAATCTGATTTAATAACTATCTCCTTGGACAAGTGGTGAAACAACTATCATGTTGGTGTAAAGTGATTGATTAGTGAGTTAACAGATATTTCTTTATTGAGCATGTGAAAAGAAAATGGTTTTGTCTGATTTTCTTTATAAACTATTTTGCATGAAGCAAATCCAGAAGTATTAGATATATAATAATCTCACTCTGTGATATCGTTTTATATTTTGTCATAAATTATAGAGTAAGTAACTTGACTGACAGTTCAAGAGACAACATTAATGTGAAGGACTCAGAGAAAATAGCAACGCTCTGAAAAAGGAATCGTTTGCAAAAAGGATAACAAAGGCTCCGGAAACAACAACCAATAAAAAATAGAATAAAAAGATATACTAGGAAACAAAACAATAATAAACTTGGTGTACAGAGAAGGAAAGCTGGTAAAAGAACTTTTTCTTACATAAGCTGAATGCTCTCCTAATGACGACCTATGAGGAAATCGAATAAAATGAGAGAAACTGCCTGAAGTAAAACGACGAAGGATCTTCAGTGCATTCCATGTGAAAAAGTAAGCAGCATGGCAGTTTAAACATATTTAGCTTATTGAATGCGAAAAGTAGAGAGAGCAAGGTTAATGAATGAATGCAGTATTGAGAACTATCGCATCAGAGACTTCGAAAAGAAAAGAAAAGGAAAATAAGAATCAAAATAAAATACATGCAGGAAAGTGACTGCTATAACAGAAAAAAATCGTTGTCCTAGAAATAGAAACCTAGCAAGCAACAAATATACTGTTCGTGAAAGAGTTAAAGATAGCCTCAGTCTACGAACTAATGACATTTAAGCCATTATGTGTATAAAGCAGTAGAAGTGATTAGATGAGTTACGTTATAGCAAAAATAACCACGCATACAAAAGAAGTTAAAGTATGGAGTTCATACTTATTCAAGATGTATGTGATAGCTTCCTCGAAATAATTACTAAAGATCAAGCAAGTGGTTTAAGCTGAGACTTGGATACCTTAGCCTAAAGAACAAGGGAACCACTACACCGGCCCTGATTTTTATACTAGATCGTCCGTCGTTGTCGTCGACGACTAAGGGAATCACATGAGAGAAGAAGACGAAGCACGGTGTTTCCGGCTGTGACCAACGATCAGTCCGAAGCATGCTCGGAAGGCTCTGTTGCCGGTCGGGCACTGGTGATCTGCTGGGGATGAAAGCGAGGAGTTGGCTCTGGACTTGTGCAGTTTGTGTTTTCTTTGTGCCCCTGCAATCCTGTTCTGTTTGTAGGGAGCGCCAGGCGATTTTTAACAGCTTTCCTGTGGAAGTGGTTTAGTCTCTTTGGCGTGGGATTCATAAATCGTCCAAGTTTCGCGGGCGTCCAGTAGCGTAGCGAGTACAACTGCTTGGTACACCTTCAACTTTGATTACGTACAGACTGAATGGATAAGGAATAGAAACGGAAAATCAGTAGCTAAAAAAAAATCCAAACAGCAACAACAATGTTAAAATTAGCGTGGAAAGGATTCACAATGTCAGGCAAAAGTAGAAGAGTCAATTTATATTAAGAACTGAAAACATCGAAAGTTAGTTGATTAATTTGGAAACAACACCTCATGATGCGGAATTTAGTCTATGTAATCTGCTTTTCTCTCCACTGCTTGGCTTTGCGTTACTATAAGAAATCATTATGAGCTTTTTATTGCTCTTTTTTTTTTATTTATAGAAATTCAGTAACAAATCAAAACTGCAATATGTTCTGGCATTGTCGTCGGGGTGCCAATTCAGTTGTTATGCATGTATGTAGATCGCCACCAATGATCATCAGAGATTGCGACACCTATTGTATGTAGCAATAGAGAGGATTTTAAGTGCTTTTTGTCTGGGAACGGAAAAAAATGTTATGTTCCATCAAACATTTTAAGCTTTCTTGTGTGAAGTGTCCGTTTATAGAAGCATGCAATAGTATCGAAAATTGTACTTGTGTTTGTGTATGTATCGGTGTGTGTGTGTGTGTGTGTGTGTCTGTGTGTGTGTGTGTGTGTTTGTGAGTGCATAAACAGAGTGAGATGGCGAAGATTTCTTCAGCGCGATGAGAATAGAGATAAGAATATAATAGACTAAACATAACAACACTAAAGATGTAGATAAGGACGAAATGATAAGTGTTTCGATAAAACTAAAAGGAAAAACGAACAAACAAAAAAATCAATAAAAATAAAATAAGAACAGTCATGCTGCACTCATTAGGTGCAGATTAAACGAACTGAATAAACTTTATTATTATTATCAAATGCATTGACTTCTCTTTTACTTTGTTCGTAACGTTATCGTGCACACTACTACTACTACTACTACGACTACTACTACTACTACTACTACTACTACTACTACTACTACTACTACTACTACTACTTCTACTACTACTACTACTACTAATAATAATAATAATAACGATTTCTTTTATCGGCCACCAGGGCTCAAGATATGGAGGACAATATCGAAAGACGAGTTACAGCACAAAAAAAAAATTAATGATAATAATAATCATTATTTGGTTTGACTCAAGTTCGGTCTTATTCCTGGTAGGATTTGTAAGGGTAGCGGGTTATTACTTGTAACCTTAAGTATCCACACATTTTCAACAGTCTTTCGAGTGCTTAGAACCCTCCTGGTAATCCTTGCTGTCCCTAAGAGACAAACTTTCTCTAGGAGCTCTACAGGGCATTCTATTCCGATCTCCCTCAACCATTTGTCCATATATTTGCTTACTGTTCACAACATGTCAATTATTATAGGCACGACCTTTACAGTTGTCATACTCCAAATTCTCCCTATTTCAAATTTTAAGGGATTGCATTTTGTTTGGTTTTTCGTTCTCTTTCTTTTCGATCCTGGAATCATCATCATCATCATTATCATCATCATTATCATAATTATTATTATTATTATTATTATTATTATTATTATTATTATTATTATTATTATAAAACAGAGTAGCCGTGTATCGATTATGTGTTTCAATGCAGCAAAACTGGATCCAGAGATGTTGAGAGTAGAGCATCTCCTTACTTGGCAAAAACTGAACAGACGGAAGTAAAAATAAAAGCAGTCCACTGGAAACTCTGGGGTTGAAATTCCAGGTGGGATCCATGCTAATCATATGCCCAAGCCATTTCATCCTTCTGTACTTCCTGGTTGCTGACACAGTCAGTGCACGAAATGCGGTGTATTTTACACAAGCTTCTTACATGAAGCTTCGTTCTCGCCACAAATATCTCTTATTGCTAAAATACATATTGTATCTCCGGAAACAAAAATGAGGACGGTGTAATATTATCAGGTGGTGTGTAAGAATTACGAAGGATTGCAAGGGACAACCGCCCCCCCCAGAAAAAAAAAAACAAACCAAAAAAAAAACAAAAACAAAAAACAAAGAAGCATGCAAAAATACTAAGACGACAAGTGTAAAGAAGGGTTCGGCAATGGGAAGATCAGTAGGGAAGACATATGGAAGGATATTCCATAGTTACTGAAAAGAATACAACAGCTGAATGTTTAACTAATGTTTAAGAATAGTAAGAATAAAAGCAAAATATATAAACGAAAACCTCTGCTTGAAGATCTCAGTTCTCGAATTTTAGATCTTACATCTTATAAGCTAGGGTTGTTTAATCCGTAACAAGGATTCTTTCATCTGTAAAAAGGATTCCATCATCTCTATACAGGAACAGATATTTGAAAGAGAAAATGGAAGTTTATAGAGATAAAAATTACATTCATTCTACGGAAGATTTGTAATAAAGAGGAGAAAGAATCATCCTATTGTCGTTCCATTGCTGCCCAGGTGATTGTTTGGAATAGGAATGTGAGAGTATAAAATGCACAAGAATAAGAAGTAGCAAGGTGAAAACAGTAAAGGTAGAGAATATCCAGTGATGATGGAATTTTGAATGCCATAGAAAGAACATTTCCACTGTCAAAAAGCCATATTCGATTTTAAAAGATAACACACACACACACATTATATAGATAGACAGATTCATACACGCATACACACACACACACACACACACACACACACACACACACACACACATACACACACACGCACATACAAAAGCATGGCTATATGGTTAAGAAGCTCATTTCACAACCACCTTGTCTCTGGTTCAAGCTCCACTGTGCAGGATTTTGGGTAAGTAATCTCTATTATATTGTTAGACTGATCAATGCTTTGTGCTTCGTAGAGTGAATTTAGTAGAGGAAAACTAAGTGGAAGTATATCACACACACACACACACACACACACACACACACACACACACACACACACACACACACACACACACACACACACACACACACACACGCACGCACACACACACACACAGATTAGCTATTAGTGACGGTAGCAATTTTTGTAATGAATATTAATTTGCACACCCGACTTAACTTGGATGTGTTGCTAAGAACGCCGTAAACTGCGGTAATCGACGTTATAGACGTTAGGTGCCAAAAGAAAAAAAAAAAAACACAGATTATATCGTATAGACGTTTGGTGTCACAAAAAGACAGATTATATCAATAGGCGAAATTTCGTTAGCACCGGCGGATGGGACTAGTGTATAACGTGATTTCAGCGCAAAATGTGCATGATCAGTAACATCACCCAAACATCGAATGCCGACGCTATTTCGTACACTGTCCGCCAACTTTTGCGACATCGCTGACTGTTTAGTCAGAGTTACACCATATCGGTTTGAAGAATTTATGACCTAGCAATTCAGCAGCATGTAATCTGATAGATTAAGTGCCAGACATAAAATAAGTACTGCGGTCGATTTATTCAAATAAACCCTTAAAGGTGGCGCTCTAGCATAGTAACAGAATAAGAAACTTGCAGCAGAGCTGCGTGATAGTGGTGTCAGATGTGGAATGTAGACCGCCAAATAACTTGTTTCATTCTTCTCTTCCGTTTTATTTTGACATGCGCATTGCGTTTTATTTTTCTTTTCCGTTTGACGAATTCAGTGTGCACATGTGCATTGCGTGCTCGTACTTCTCTTTCCGGTTTCTTCTCAGAACTTTTTACCGATCACAGCACTCCCCGCTCCGATAGTCGTGAAATAACAAGATATATATTTATAAGTACACCAACTGTGTGATAATAATGTCAAATAAATGCAGTATGTTTATGTATGTGTGTATACATACATACATACACGTTTAATTATATGTATACAGTAGTAATTTCCGTACCAGCATTTAATCGCATTCAGGGAAAAAGGAAAAAGAATAATGTATAAAGTGTTGCATTACAACCTTAACCCAGTGCCAATACTTAGCCAATACAGAGTGCAGTATGTTGGAAGTACTGGATGCTTTCCGGTCCACTAGTTTTGAAGTGTTTGGAAAGTGCTGCTAGGAGATTCCTTGCTTCCTTCTCATGACTAAATCATTAATTTTTATTTAAAAGATAAACTTTATCTATCTATCTATCTATCTATCTATCTATCTATCTATCTATCTATCTATCTATCTATTATACTTATATATATCTTCATATGCATATGCATATATATATATACACGCATATATATATATATTTATATGCATATATATATTCACATGTATACACACACACATACACACACACATATACATGTATATATATATATATATATATATATATATATATATATATATATATATATATATATATATATATATATATATATATATATATATATATATACGTGTGTGTGTGTGTCTGTATTCCTAGTCATAAACATTGACTTATATATGTTCGTGTACGTGCATGCGTATGTGTGTATGTACGCATACAATTTGTGCGTCCATCTCAATGTTTTTGCTTTTATGCATTACACTTCATTTTCATATTTCTCTGACTATTCTTCTGCGACACATTGCACATCTTTTTCATTCTTGCCAGAGATATTTTTGTGAATACGCGTAAGGTTATCGTTGCTCTCTGTAGTTCTATGGTTAAAGTAATGTCTGAAAGAAACGCGATGCATAAAAGAAAAAGGGAATGAGAGTGGGAGAGAGAGAGAGAGATAGAGAGAGAGAGGGAGAAAGAGAGAGATAGGGAGAGAGGGTGAGAGGGAGAAAGAGAGAGAGAGAAAAACAAGCCTTTCTATTGATTATTTTTAAAGGGTTGTTTGAAATGGCGGGAAATGTTGCTTTCATTACGCCATCAACTGTTGCTCTGGAAGCTCACTATAAATATCGATTTTTTCTCTCTTTTAGATCAGACCCATGGTGGGTTATTTTTTCGAGAAAGGTGGGGGTACATTATAGTAAACGCACTTAACTCTCAATAGTTCACACTAATAAGTTATAAATGAGCGTCATGGATTTATACTGTTCATCTCAAGAAGCAATGGGATCATATTAAAATTATTGACGTTTGTTTCGGAATCTTACAGTACTGTGTTTAATTTCTTCCTTAGAATCTTTCCTTCAGTTCGTTTCATTGATTTGTTACAGATGAATAGTTGTAGAAACAGTCAAAAAGTGACATTTTTCGAGCTCGTTCGACTTGTTAGAAATAGGAACCAAAATACACAGCGTCCTTCTATTCCCAGATATTGTTCTTTCAGTCCATGTTACAAAATGTATGCATAGCCTTACCAAGTCATGCCAGATTTTAGGTGCCTGAAGTGGTAAACATCTTGAGTGGGATAAAATTAAAGCATGCCCGGAATTGTCACCATTCTTGTCAACGATTACTCTCACCTTCCACTATACCTCCATGCAATTTTATATAAATGTGGGAGTTGCCCCTTCCTTACCATTCTTGATCAGTTATGCAATTAAACCTAGTGATTAATGCTAGTCCTCACTTAACTATTTCTTAATTATGCAGAACGACCTTCTAGGTAATTTCTATCACCTTCCATCATTTCTCTGCAATATTCTATCGATTATGAATATTGATTTATTATGACAAAGGAAAAATAACGTATTTAGAAAGAAGAAACTAAATATTATCAAATGACGTTCATGCTTTTACTGAAAGTTTGAGTATAGACGCCGGAGTGCCTGCGGTAAGACATTTGCTTCACAACCACATGGTTCCGAGTTCAGTATGACAACTTGGATAAGTGTTTTCTATCAACCAATTTGATTTGGTAGACGGAAACTGAAAGACGCCCGCCATGTACACACACAGCGCATACACACACACACACACACACACACACACACACACACACACACACACACGCACGCATATATGCACCACACACACACATATAGTAATCTCCTACTATAATAATGAGCGTAATGTTCTTATATATTTATTATATATATATATATATAGATATATATAGTGAGAATTTACAAAAAAAAAACAGGAGACGAAGACAGGTGTGTAAACAACAAACAGATGTATTCATTTAACGCTCGGGAAGTGAGAAAGTCTTTTACGTTTCGATTCTACGCTCTTCGACAGAAAGGAACACAGAAATAAACCGGGAGAGAAAATAGAAAAGGTTTAGTGGCTAGCGATCTATCGTAGCGAATGCCGGACAGAGGGATCACACAAGAGAGCAAGGAAGAAGGGGAGATGATAAAGTAGTGGTGATCCCAAAACGAAGATGCGCGTGCGTACGTATGTGAAAGCGTGTATGTGCGTGTGGATGGGGGCTGGTGACCTGGACGTGTGCCTGTGTGCATGTGTAGGTGTGTGAATGATGGTGTAGGTGCAGGTAAGTAGTCAGTGCTAGTGTGTGCGCTGGTGGTGTGATGTTGTGTGGTGTGTGGTGTGGCAAGATGTGGTGTGGTGGTGTTGGGGTGCAGGGGAGGCGACAGTGGGGGAAGCAAGGGTGGGTGTGGGTTAGAGTGATGGTGGGTGTAGGGATGGGGTATGTGGGAGTGAGGTGTAAGGGATGGGGTGGGTGTGGGTGGGATGGGATGTTTAGGGATAGTAGGGTTGGAATGTGTGAGGGTGAGGTAACGATGAAGGGAGAGGGTGGAAGGGAAAAGGTGGGTAGGAGTGAAGAGAGGAAGTGGGTGTCAGAGCAAGAGAGAAGAGGTGGGTGGGAGAAAGTAAGTGTGAGAAGAAGAGAGGAGAGAGGAGGAGAGTTAGATGAAGAGGGGAGGAGAGTTGAGCACATGTGGCGCAAGGGAGCGAAGAGAGAAGATTAATCTTTGTTCACGGCGAAGACGAGAGTCCGGATGGTCTCTGTACAAGGATAATCCGAACACAGACAGGTGTTGTAAAGAATGACCGGTAGAGCGGAAATGGCGCGAGATCGGGGTGTCGTTGCCGAGTCTGATGTCTCGGAGGTGTTCCGCGAACCGGTCAGTCAAGCGGCGTCACGTTTGATCTATGCATAGAGAAGGACAGAGAGAGTAGGAGATGCAGTAGATGACGTTGCTAGAAGTGCAGGTGAAAGAGTCAGTGATATGATTGGGTCGATGATGGGTGCCTATGAGGAGGGTGGTGTTGGAGAAGTAAGGGCAAGTGCGGCAGCATGGGCGAGAGCAGGGGAACGAGCCGGGTTGGGTCGTTTGGTTAGGGAAGAAGCTGTGAACCAAGAGGTCTCGTAGGTTGTGGGCTCGTTTGAAAGAGGAGAAGGGTTGGTTAAGGAAGATGTGCGAAGTGGATGGGTCGGACTGGAGTCGCTGGAAGGCTCGGAGAATGGTGCGTTGGAGAGGTAGGACTTAAAGGACACACGCACACACACACACACACACACACACACACGCGCACACACACACATGCACACACACACGCGCACACACACACATGCACACACACACATATATACACACACATACATATAGGCGCAAGTGTGACTGTATATATATATATATATATATATATATATGTATATATGTCTGTATGTATGTATATATATATATATATATATATATATATATATATATATATATATATATATATATATATATATATATATATATATATATATAGTTTTAGGGAAAATAACCAATTTTCAAGAACTCATCGATGAAAATCCACTATCACATATAGAAAAATTAATAATTAAAAGCACAATAAATAAGTATAATATAAAGTAAAGTAAATATCATAAGATAAATATAAATATAAATATATTTATCTTATGATATTTACTTTACTTTATATTATACTTATTTATTGTGCTTTTAATTATTAATTTTTCTATATGTGATAGTGGATTTTCATCGATGAGTTCTTGAAAATTGGTTATTTTCCCTAAAACTATATATATTTTCTAAATGAAGTATTAACAGTAACTGCACGATAAAGTGTAGTATATTGCCACTTAAGTGTGGCTGACACCTAGGGGTGGATGTTACTGATGCTTTTAGCCCCAGGAGGACATCTCCTCCAGCTGGCTTATCGACACACGACTGTGTCCTGTTTGCCAAGGGTAGTTATCCCTCTCACCAACATCTGCAGCACGAACGAATCGAAGGGGCGTGAAGCCGACGCACGCCTAGACCCGCGCGCGTGCGAAGCACGGCGACGGCGGCTGCTGCGACGGCCCATACGCGTCGGTCTCAGTCTAATATTTGCGCCGCGACCAATGCGGAAGGCCGACCGTATCGTCGCGACCGGCGGCGGCGGGAACTGGCGAGCGGTCCCGGAACCAACCCGGCCGAGCGGGCGCCGGCGACGACCGGCAGCGGCTGGGACGACGCCGAGCACGCGGAGGCGCTGCGGCGACGAAGACCGCTGCTGCTGCCGGAAGCACCCGGGCGTCGGGCCGAAAAACGGCTTCCGGCAGCAGCAGCGGTCTTCGTCGCCGCAGCGCCTCCGCGTGCTCGGCGTCGTCCCAGCCGCTGCCGGTCGTCGCCGGCGCCCGCTCGGCCGGGTTGGTTCCGGGACTGCTCGCCAGTTCCCGCCGCCGCCGGTCGCGACGATACGGTCGGCCTTCCGCATTGGTCGCGGCGCAAATATTAGACTGAGACCGACGCGTACGGGCCGTCGCAGCAGCCGCCGTCGCCGTGCTTCGCACGCGCGCGGGTCTAGGCGTGCGTCGGCTTCACGCCCCTTCGACTCGTTCGTGCTGCAGATGTTGGTGAGAGGGATAACTACCCTTGGCAAACAGGACACAGTCGTGTGTCGATAAGCCAGCTGGAGGAGATGTCCTCCTGGGGCTAAAAGCAACAGTAACATCCACCCCTAGGGGTCAGCCACACTTAAGTGGCAATATACTACACTTTATATATATTTTATATATACTTTATCTATAAGGCTCAATTTAATTTTAATTTTTTATAAATTGATTTTAATTGAGTCTTTTACCTGTAATTTTGGATTTTGTCCCTAATAATATTATATATATATATATATATATATATATATATATATATATATATTTATATATATATATATATGTATGTATATATATATATTTATGTATATGTGTGTGTGTATATATATATATTTATCTGTGTGTGTGTTTGTGTCTATGTTTGTTCCCCACTCCACCGCTTGACAACTGGTGCTGGTGTTTTAACGTCCCCGTAAGATTCCAGTAGAATAATACCAGGCTTAGAAAAATAAGCACTGGTGACGTTTCCCCAGCATGTTCGCAGTCCAATGACTGAAACAATTTAAAAATAAAAGACAATACTGTGGAGTGACATGACTTTCACCAGGAATCGCATTTGGTTCACAGGTTGGAAAACAGAAAGCTAATCGCTTTAAAGATTAAAGCTTGGCTCCTTATAAATTACGTCCTTATTAAACCTTAACCCTTCGTGGGCCGGCGGGGCAGGAATTACACAAAAAGCCATTGAGGTCCCTTTTATTTTTTAGCATTTCCGCACTATCCATAAAGTAACATTTGTTTAATCTTGTATATATGTATGAGTGCATGATACAGAACAAGAAATTTAGCACTTCATAGGTATATATTTGTGATTATTAGTGTTTAATATATTGACTGAAAAAAACCTTTATTGAAAGAAATCAACATTTTTTATAGTTTTATAAACTATACATATAGCACTAAATATAAAATAAAACAAAATTATTTAGTATATCGATCCAGACCAGTACAAATACGAAGAAAATTAACTTATAGCTATCAGAATATCTGAAAAAAGAATAGAAAAAAATAATTTCACCCAAGGCCAATGGGGTCCAATTGGACCTCAATGACCATGTTTTATGTTATAACATCCATATGACTGGAAATTGTTTAACCCAAAATTTGTATCTGCATACATAAACTATTGACAATAAAAGTAATGAGAT
The DNA here is from genome assembly GCF_046866305.1 of Octopus bimaculoides. Classification (NCBI taxonomy): domain Eukaryota; kingdom Metazoa; phylum Mollusca; class Cephalopoda; order Octopoda; family Octopodidae; genus Octopus; species Octopus bimaculoides. Next base: position 137,159,315 of record NC_142928.1, read on the forward strand.
ATAAAGTCATTTAAATAAAAATGTAAAAGTTGCATAACTTTTAAAATTTGCTGGAGTCCCAAGGGACCCCGCTGGTCCACGAAGAGTTAAAGGCTGAAGCAAACGAAGATGTGTTACTTTCTCTCAATCTTCATGCAATATGTAATATGCTAATAAGCTGTCTGTAAAATCTAATCTGTTCAGAACAAAAGTCATTCCGTTTATTAGGTTTTGTGAGCTGAATTTCTTTTGGTTTGGAGCCTAGATTGCGTTTCCGGTAATTTAGGTGATAATACGATGACATTGAATGGTAACGGTGTGAGTTAAAAGTGTATATTTCCTGCAATATCAGCAAGGCGTCGAAATAATGCTTTAGATAAGAATTGTTTAGTGAATTATTTCAGAGACTATGTATCGCTCGAAGGAAAGAAACCGAAGTGAAGACATACATACATGTATGCATGCATGCATGCATGCATGCATGCATACATACATACATGCATACATACATACATACGTCCATCAGTATATACATATACACCTACATTTATATATGCAAGTGACATATATACGTATCTGTCTGCCTCTGTATATATATATATATATATATATATATATATATATATATATATATATAACCGTACATACACACACAAACACACACACATACATGCATGTATCTGAATATATATAGCGGAGTAAGCGCATAAATGCGAAACAAGGTGGAAACAATAGTACTCGAATACCAGAGGTAGAGTAATATGCTTTATTAAAATCAGCAGAAATATCAAAAACACTGTTACTCAGAGTTTCACGTTCCCGTTCGTCGGACATAAACAAAACTGTCCGACGAATGGGAACGTGAAACTCCGAGTAACAGTTTTTGTGATATTTCTGCTGCTTTATGCATAAATACATATATATATATATATGCATGTGTGCATGTGTGTATATATGTATGTGTGTATGTGTGTGTATGTGTGTGTATGTGTGTGTGCATATGAATGTGTTTATGTACATACTATATATATATATATATATATATATATATATATATATATATATATATATATATGTATATTTATAAGAAGAATTCACGAAAAAACAACAGACGAAGACAGGTGGTGTAAGCAACAAATGGATGTATTAGTATAACGCTCGGGAATAGAGAAAGTCTTTAACGTTTCGATCCTACGCTCTTCAACAGAAAGGAACACAGAAAGAAATAAGTAGAGAAACAAGGAGAGAAAAAAATATGTGTAGTGGTCAATGATCTATCAGGTCAGCGATCTACATATATATATACGTACATACATATATATACATATACATACTATTACTTATGAGTATATATATGTGTATCGGTGTATATTTATAAATGCATTTCGTAAGCAAGAACCAAAAATAAAAAAAAGAAAATGTGACATACTGGAGCTAAATTAAACCAGGGATGTCCTGCTGACAGGCAAAATTTATTAAGAAGTTAGAAAAACATTTGAAATTATCAATGATTCAACATTCAGGAAATTATGAAGAACAAATTTCCTTTATTTGGAAGCCTTTGAAATTCCCGGCTGACAGTGGTATTTATTCCAAAAGTGAAGTATTGACTTTTACAAATGTGACACCACATCGTTTGCTTCAACCTTTACAACTTTAATAGGAACATAATTTATTAAAGGCCAGCTTTGCTCTTTGATTTCATCAGCTTTCAAAAACTTCCTTCTCCCTGCGTGAAAGTTTGGGTATTAATACTAATTTTATGATCTTCATTCATAATTGTAATTAAAATGTTAATAACCAGTCGTTGTTTTTAAGTTGAGACTCTGGAACAAAAATTCCACTTGTCTCGGTCAGTCGTAGTCATCATGCTCACTTCATCCAAATAAAAGACATTACAAAATTTAAAGACAAAATTGATCGCCGTTGTTGATATTTAGAAAATATGCTAAACCGGGAATTTGACCCTTATATCTAGAAATCAAAGACCAGACTTCTTGTTCGATTCACAGATTAAGTTTAGAAGAATTATTAAGAGCCGAATGAAAATAATTAGAACAATAATAATAATAATGATGATGATGATGATGATGATGATAATAATAATGATAATAAATCATACTAATAATAACAGTAAAACCTAATGGTCAATAATTTCGTGACAACGCACCATGACAACGGTTTTTCACTCTTCCAAACTTCTGTTTTAATTTAAGAGGTGTTTTATGACATGAGAATAGTAATTCGTGTTAGGTCACTCCATTTATATTGGATCTGATCTGGCATCGTCGTTGTAATATTTTGTTGAATAAAAACCTCACTTGAAAATGGAGCTTTAAATAAAAAGAGTTGGTGTGACATTCAAATCAGATATTTCTAAGCATAATGACTATTTCACAAGATAGATAATAGGAAATGTGAGGTCTATATCTGATTCTTAAACTTAGCATGTACAAATGCAGCTTAATTTTCGCAACATAATCGGTAATTATGTTCATTTATTTCACTCGCACTGACTCATGAGCATATATAAAAATGGGAAAAAAATTCTTGAAAAACAAATAAAGAATTCAACAAAATGCTCTGTTGAAAAAATATCAACCAACATTAAACTCTAAAAAGAAAAAAAACAAGTAAGTATTTCTTTAAATATTTTTTTAATTTGTTTCTTAAAAAAAATTTACTAAAACGCATTTTATTGCACTTTTTAAAAATTTGTCACTTTTAGCTTACAATGTATCTACATTCTATGCTACACACTACTATACTTCTTAAAATTAAAGAGACTGAATTTGGTTAAGAAATTGCTAGTAGATTGATGTCATTGCCCATAGTCAGTCGCTAATATCAAATCACATTGAATATAATGAAAAAAGTTTGTGGAATAGATATACAGTATATACTGTATATCTATTTAAGTGGTTAAACTCAGACGAATTCGTCTGAGTTTAACCACTTAAATAGTCATTTCAGCTAAGTCATCATTTATTATTACTTTTCTTTGAATAATTATTTTTACTAATTTTATTTATTTTTAATTAAGCAAATTCTACTGTTTACTTCAAAATTAGATAAACATTTTGTTTGTAATGATTGTGATTATAAATGTTGTGCTTATAAATGTATATTTTGAAATAAGGAGCAGAAGAGTGAAATGAGTTCACCTTTGAGTGGGCTGCTTCCTTTTCAAACTGATTTGATCTACATATATATACATATAAAAATAGCAATATGTACACTTATTTTTTATGCAATTAAAATATACAAGCTTGTTTTATTAACTTTTAGTTTACTTTATGTAATATATGTGATATAAATTTAACTAAAAATGGACAGCCCACTCATTTTGGGAAAATTTAAGTCATTTTAGACCGTTTAACTTTACCTTTCTGCCCAATTAATTTATTTGTATGTATATTATTACTGATACTTTATTACTACTTTCTAATTTTAATTACATATTTAAATTAATTATTATTTTAGTTATAATGATCTAATTTTTTTGATAATAATATTGGGCTGCAACATTCAAAATAGAAATAATAAATTGAAATAGTTACAAAGATTTAAATGAATTAACTATAATATAAACGAAATAAAGAATAATAAATATTCTCTTTTTTTCTGCTTGATAATTTCTATACATTATTGCAATTCTTAATCTTTGTTTGATCAAATGTTTTTGTCGTTTTGTTGTAACAGTAGTCACTTACCATCTTTTTTCTGCCTTAAAATATTCGTCAGTTTTGTATGTATTTAAGATTAAAATTATAAAGTGCAACAAAATGTGTTTTAGTAAATTTTTTTAAGAAATACTTTTAAGAAATATTAGTAATTTTTTTAAAAGAAATACCTACTTGTTTCTTTCTTTTTAAAGTTTAATATTGGTTGATATTTTTTCAATAGAGTATTTTGTTGAATTCTTTTTTTGTTTTTCAAGAAATTTTTTTCCGTTAAAATTTCTTCCTTTTTTAAATTATGTTTTTTAGGCATTACATTTTCTTCAAGAAAAAGCAAGTACCAGTACCATCGTTAGCCCCTTATCATACGGTTTACACCCACGTTGAGGTGATGGTTGGATTTAATGGGGGAAAAGCCGCCAAATATTTAGTTTATCAGATGAAGAAATGCAATTTCATATCTTTTAATTCATTTAATTTTTTTAAATTTGATTAAATATTTTCAAAAAATAAGGCAACAATATTATTCATTTTAGAAGGAAAATTCACATTATATGCAGTAAATTTGGTGTCACTAATAATATTCCATTTGTCATTATTTTTAACTATGCAAATATAATGACCACTATTGACTTGATTCAATGTATGCATTATGCCAGCTTTTAATTTAAAATTAGTGTCAAAAATATTTTGCTTTTTGGCATTAAAATATGTGGTTTCAGCCTTAATTTTTCTGACAATAACATTATTATCATTATCATTAGAATTACCATTCTATAAAAAATTTTATAAATGAAATAATTTTAAATGCAAATTCTAAAAGAAACAACATAATTTCGAAAAAAAAAAAAACATTTAGAACTATTAAAAGTAAAAATTATCTGATATTTAATCCAATATAAATGATTTAAAAAATTTTTTAAATTTATGCTTAAAAGAAATTCCAAACAAATTTATGGTAGTGTCAGGGTTTCTGTGTTAGTTTTTATTATATTAATATTAATTATGACCTTCTGCGAGCCGGGCCGCAGTAATAATGAAAATCGATAGACCTCTCGCGTAACACAAAAGAGCGTATTAGGTTTGAGTGGCTGAAAGAAAGTCAGAAAATGACGGCGACTCAAAAATGCAAACAAAATTTTAATTAATGATTTAAAAATAAAATTAAAAGATACAAATTATATATATTTGGAATCCTTGTAATACAAGGAACATGTTAATATAAATTTCGTTCTAATGTAATGGACTATTACATGAGTTAATTAATTCATATAAATAAATGATGGGGCCCGGGCGCGCATTAGGCATTTATAGACGAGCACGTCGTTCGAGTCTCTACATTTTGTTGAGACTCGCACTCAAGCCGTGCTCGTCTAATACAGCTTAATTTTCGCAACATAAATTGGTGTTCTCGCCTCCGGACAACATCCCTGCTCACCGTTGACTGGGCGGAGAGTGCTGTCCGCTAGTTCGAACCCCAGGAATCAGAGTGGCTGTTCCAGCGTATCTCCCGTGCCATCCTCCTTCAGGATAACGCCTTTTCTATTTTGTCTGCTGGTGCCATGAGAAATGGTGAACTATGATAGGAGAAAGTGGTCTTTACTATTAATTAATAAAAAAATTATGTTAATTCATTTCACTCATCATCATGTAACATGGAGTTTATTTTTTGCAGCATAATAAAAAGATATGTTAATTTATGACGCTCGTACAGGTTCACCAATCTGTAAAGAAAATGTGTTGTTGATAACGTTGACTCCAATAAATTTACCTTCAAAAGGCGGCGAGTTGGCAGAGTTGCTAGCACTCCGGGCGAAATGCTTTGCGGTATTTCGTCTGTCGTTATGTTCTGAGTTCAAATTCCACCGAGGTTAACTTTGTCTTTCATCCTTTTGGGATCGATAAATTAAGTACCAGTTACGCACTGGGGTCGATGTAATCGACTTAATCCCTTTGTCAGTCCTTGTTTGTCCACTCTGTGTTTAGCCCCTTGTAGGTAATAAAGAAATAAGAAACGTTAGCACGCCTGGCGAAATGCTTAGCGGTATTTCGTCTGCCGTTATGTTCTGAGTTCAATTTCTGCCGAGGTCGACTTTACCTTTCATCCTTCGGGGTTGATAAATTAAGTACCAGGTGCGTCCTGGCGTCGATCTAATCGACTGGCCCCCTGCCTCAAAACTTCGGGCCTCCTGCCGAGAGTAGAAAAGAATAAATTTACCTTCATTATTTACTGTAGAGAGTTGTAAAGCAAATTCGTACAGAGAAAGAAGTAAGGCTTTTATCGTTATCCTTTAACTCTTACTTGTTTCAGTAATTGGACTGTGGCCACACTGGGGCACCGCCTTGAAGGGTTTAGTCGAACAAATCAACTTCAGTACTTATTTTTAAGTCTGATACTTATTGTATTGGTCTCTTTTGACAAACCCCTAAGTTTCAAGGACGTAAATAGATCAGCACTGGTTGTCAAACGGTG
>NC_142928.1:137167946-137197946 GCF_046866305.1 Octopus bimaculoides
CCTACGTCTATTGTTCTTCCTAAATCTTCACGTTTATAAGTTCTGGATGAAGTTGTTATTAGTGGTGTAGTGTTGTGCTATGAATATGTCTTCAACGATCATTCTTTTGCTTGCCGGAGAAATTTTAGATGTGATACTTGTGTTGTCGACTAATGTTTTCCTATCTAGTCACGTTTTATGTTACTATGTGTAATATTGTGCGTTGCAAAAACGCCTTCTTGTAAATGCTCGGGGAGTCTGCGATAAAGTGTCATATTTGTATCGTTAATGTTATTGTTAAAGCCATAAGGTTTACACCTTTGAAGTTCACTCATACATATGTCGATAATATTTATCATCCTAAGTTTGTTCCCCTTGTAGACTTTTCGTGTCGTTGATAAGCTGTTTTTGTTCTTTTTTATGCTTTTGTAACATACTGTTTGCGTTAAGCCAGTAATAAAAGACTCTAAACATTCACAGTTACTCTAGCTCATTTAATTATATCATCTATAATGAATAATTTCCAGAACCACACTAATTTGAAAAAGAAATCAACAGGTTCAACAATCTTTGGTTTACTTCAACTGACCTGACAATTCCCTTCTTGCTTTGCACAAAAACTGTCTCATTTAACACGGACATGCACTAACGTATAAAACTTAATTTACACATACACGTATATACATAAACCCGCATAGTCACCTGCACGCGTAGTCATCAGCCATTTTTCTCCGTCTATCTTCCCTCTCTTTCTCTGTTTCCTCTTTATCTTCTAATTCCAGCTTTTAATAGGATATCCTCATTAAACTAGAGTTAATGTGAGAATAAACGGTGCCGATAATGAGGCTGGCTCGTTTCCCCTTGCTATTTGCTCGCGTTTTAAATATTTTTTGTTGTTGTTATATTGTCTCTTCATTTAAATTTAATGCAATGCTAGGAAGGAAAAATATTTTCCTGTTAACCATTAAACGCCTCTGAGATTTTAAAAATTCCATCCGTGGGAACAGTCGTATAAAACAATATTAGAGAACGATATCGTCTTCTTTTGTAGTGTGATAATACAATGATCAATATCGTGTAATAGTACGGCTCTTCCACTCGACTTCCTGAAAAGCAAACAACCGTAATTTATACTCGAATTAGACAGAGATTTCTAGGAAATATTTTTATGAAGAAATTAGCATTTTTGAAGCATGAAATCTGGCGCGAATTTATTTGAAATCACGAAGAAAATATTATACAGCTAAGACTACTTTTGCAGTTAAATCCTCATATAATCTTTCATAATATTTCTAAGCCTCCTCTTTTATACAGTTTTAAATGACTGAAGTGAGCAAATTGTCATGAGTTCACATAAATTAAACGTTTAATTTTAAATGGAAATAACAACCTTTAATTTAGTTGAAAGACTGAAGCAACTTAACTAATAGTTTCTTCAATAGAATTATTTTCTTCCAGTAAAAGATAAAAAGAATAAAGGATATAAAATTGAATTTCCATTTTTACAATTCTCCACCAATCTGTTTACTCAGCAAGAATATATGACAATAATAACGCAATAAACCAGAGTAAAGCCGTTAATTTTGTACAAAGAAACCATATTTAAAATCACTGAAGCGACGATGCCGTTGAGGAAATCAATGATGAAGATGTCTAAAATATATGTATAAGAAGTTACATACGAAATTGTATTGAGTCTCACTGTAAATCGGATGACGATGAGATCCAAGACAGAAATGGAGCTGTGTCGAAAATGTATTGATACGAGGTGATTTGTTTTTTCGCAGCTGTTTAATCAATTAATTTTAATGCTTTTACAGAACTTCTAATTAAGGAGATTTAAGAAGTATTATTCCGTCTCATCAAATAAAAACGATAATGTATAAGAAATAGAGCAAATATATCGCCCGAAAATCTCAGCCAACATCACAGATAGGGATCAATGTTATGAAGCGATAGTCTCTTGTCTTTAAGAAAGATACAAATTTAATCCTACCATTTCAGTTTAAATCTTATTTCAGTTGCATATGACGTTTTCAATAAATTCTCTCCTTACCTCTCTAGATATTGTGGGGGATTCGATTACCAATATTACATCTGATTATAATATAATGAGTGCTACCAGAACAAAAAAAAAATTGATTCTTTCCTAGGAAATGCCAGCGACAATCTAACGATATATGTCTTTCTCCATATGACACAATTTAAAGTGGCTTAAGTTGAGGAATTAATATAGCATTTTATATCATACACTCGCATTTTATCTTCTTTTAAGCAGACTAAACAATATCAATATCAATAATTGTAAGAATTTAAACTTCAGCCGAGTTAAATGATCAATATCTACGCAAGTTAAATGGAAGCCAATCAATATGAATGGTAGACTAATGGCTCATATGAGGTAAATGTTTGAATGAGATTTAGGAAGATAAGGGCGTTCAGTCGAATATACGCTGAAATCGATTAGCGGCATATCAGCTTCTACAGAATTTTCCTTTTAACTTCAATTTAGTTATCTGATTCAATGAAAACTTGATTACTAGACAACAGTGTATATGCATAAATAGTTATCAGTAGACAGCTTATGTATTTATATATATTGCTATTTACATGCCTGTATGCATTTATGCAAATAGAGTTATATTCCTAATATCGTTGTATATTCTTGTATATAAGTCTTTTTACATAAAAATGTGTAGTGAAGGCACGTGGCTTAGTGGTTAGAGTAATCGGCTCACGATCGTAAAGTCGTGAGTTTGTTACCTGGCGGTGCGTTGTGTTCATGAGCAAGGTACTTCATTTCACGTTGCTCCAGTTCTTTCAGCTACCAAAAATGAGTAGCACCTGTAATTCATAGGGTCAGCCTTGTCACAGTCTGTGGAGGATGTTATTCTGTTTAATGAACCTTTAAAGTGCCACAGATGTATACTGGATTAAAATCTCATTGTAAGCATTCGAAAGAAATATATCCTATGAGCGCGTTTTCATCGGGAAGTAATTTATTGAGTTTAACTTCTAGTTATGTAGAGTTATCTTTCCTAATTCTAACAAATATCCTGTTATCAAAACGTGTCATATTGTATATTGTCCATTTATGTAATGTATTCGTGTTTGTTCATAACAGATTGGTCTTAATTACTTTTCCATATATCAATTTTATCGTTTTCCAGATCCTATAGAGCTAGTTTAAGATTCCTAAGTGCGTTTTTTTGTGTATTTATATACATTTCTGTTTATTGCTTTTACACCTGAATAAGTTTCGCAATTTTAACGTCAATTGATAACATATACTTATTTCTAATACTCACGAGAGACTGATGCAATAATTTGAGTTCAACCTGCATGTGTGTGTGTATTTAGCGATACTAGTATAATCCTGTAAGTCAGAAAGTTACTGCTTTTTTGGACAAAAGATACTTGAGTAAAAAGCACTAACAATTAACAAAATGACATTTGGTGGGTTGCTTTAGCAGGGCAGAGGTTTGTGATGTACTTGGATTATTCATCCTAGATAAACTCACCTCAAATTTTAATCCTTTAGAATTAGGCCTATACAAGGATGAAAGTTAAGCTATTTCTAACAAGCTCAATGTATATAATCTAGATAAAATAAAGATAGATCAAATAAGTACCTTCAAAGAACTCTACTTAAAATCACTGTAATTACAAACACAACAACAGTTAGTTTCCTGTAGACACAAACCATGCAGAAAACAGGACGAGAAGTCCATTTGCTTCAAGAAAAAAATTCATGCAATAATATTGATTTCAAATTTTGGCACAAGGCCAGCAATTTTGTGGGAGGGGAAAAGTCAATTACATCAATCCCAGTCTTCAACTAGTATTTATTTTATCAAGCCCGAAAGGATAAAAAGCAAAGTTGACCTCGGCGGCATTTGAACTCAGAACGTAAAGTTAGAAAAAATCCCGGTAAACATTTTCTCTGGCGCGGTAACGATTCTCCCAACTCGCCGCCTTAATCCAGCCAACAATATTACTAAGAAACTTATCAGCAATATTGTTAGAAGAATCTCAAGCATTTTCTCGGACAGAGATGCATTCGACAGAGATGCAAACTACTTTAACAAAGTAATTGAGAATAGTAGATGTAGGGGAAGAAATAAATTTGTTCTCAGATCTTAACTACCACTAGCTATGGAAACTAAAACCATATATGGGCTTTCAAGTGTCATATATGGCTTGATGATGTCATGCAATTTCTTATCTGTATGCCTGAAGATGAGCTTATGTTTTAACATCTAGTTCTTTAAGCTACTCTCGCTCATTCCGATGTATGACCTAGAGAGTTGCATTCACTACTGTAACTTGGTATATCAGAGTTTCAACTCGGATTAAATTTCTCAAGTTTCCCTGGTTCTAAAGCTCATTAGGTGATTTAGGGCATCTACTATCTACGATGTTCCCTATATTGCTCATGCAGCTGAAGTTAACTTTTAAATTTTGCCAGCTAAATAGCTTAGAATACTTGTGTTCTGTGGGAAAGTGTTTAGAAATTTCTTAGTAATTCCAGAATTCACCATTAATGCTATATGTTCGACTGAACTAGATTCCATTACAATTACTTATTTATTTATCTGTGACTACTACAATAGAAAAATATTTCATTGTTACCAAAATAACAAATACTTTAAACAAAAATTTAGAACTAATTTCTAAGTGTGGTAACAAAAACAAATCTTAACTTTTTATTAAAGTTATCGAGCGAGACAAAGTGCGTAGACTACCGTTTCCGATGCTAAACGAACTGAAAATCAACAAAATGTCAAACTATTCTGATAAACACCAACCGAGTGGGATACCCGTTCAATCAGCACAACCCGTTTTAGGATTTTTCAAGATCAGAGCAATAAAACTCTGAGTAAGAAGGGAAGAAGCAACTATCATTTGGAGCTACGGCACTGTAGTATACTAAATATTTGCTCTATCAAATGCATTGCGTTCTCTTTTACTTTGTTCGTAAAATTATCGACCACACTACTACTACTACTACTACTACTACTACTACTACTACTACTACTACTACTACTACTACTACTACTACATATATGTGTATATATGCGTGTGTTTATATGCATACGTACACACGTATATAACATCAAATTAACACATACTTGTTTATGTATTGTAGCATAATAATATATACACGCGTACGTGTGTATTTAGTGATGGATTCTTAACGCTTGTTAACTCTGGTTTAGAGTTTGTTTGTCTCCTTGGAATAAGTCTTGTTTGTAATTCAGTCACCTTGTTACCAAGCAACAAACTTACATTCATGCGACTGCACAGTTCTTATTGTTGTTTCCTCATATTGTTGGTGTGGCGGTGGTGGTGATGATGGTGAAACATTTGTTGTTGTTATTTATGATGAGGATAACGATGATGGTAGTACTGTTGGCAGTGGTGGTGGTGGTGGTGGTGGTTGTAGTAGTTTTACTGCTGATTGTAATGGCGTTGATAGTAACAGCATCGTCGGAGATGGATGGTATTGGTGCTGTTGTTGGAGGTAGTAGTAGTGGTGGTGGTGGTTGTGGTGGTAATGGAAACGTTCTGTTGGCAATAACCGTAGAAGTATCAGCGTCATCACCACCACCACCATCATCGTTATCATCATCATCATCATCATCATCATTATCCTCCTCCTTTTCCTCCTCCTCTTCCTCATCGTCATCATCGTCGTCGTCATCATCATCATCATCATCATCATCATCATCATCATCATCATCATCATCATCACAATCATAATTATCTCCACTACCGCTGCCATCATCATCAACATTAAAAGTTATAATAGTAGTAGCAGTAATAAAAAGTGGTGGCAGCAGCAGCAGCAGCTGCTGCAACAGTAAATTTGTAAAGCATTTAGCCTTCTTTAAATTCAGTCTGTGGGGTTCTTTTTCGGGAACTGGGCCCAACCGACCAGATTTATAAGACCCCCACACCTCGCTGTGATGTACCTTCTGTGGTAGACTCATTCATAGAAATCAGCCGCCCGTCCTGCCAACTTTAATGACAAGTTCTTTCTCCACACACCAACCAATATCGATCTATTGGATTTCATCCGGTACACTCACAAGTAAGAAATGTGTGCGATTACATTCGTCACAAGGTCTCTCTTTATTTCATAGATTTTGCCATGAAGGCATTACATAGAGGGGACAAACAAAGACAAACAGACATAAAGAAGCTCAAACAGACATAAAGAAGAGAGACACAAGGTCTCTGTTTGCTATATTTTCTTTGTACTCTCCACACATCAACTGCTTTATTTAGCCGCCTCTGTGTTCCACAACAGATAATGGTGTATCAGCTCAAGACAAAGAGAGAGCGCGCAATCAGAGTGAACTTTGGAAAACATTACCGCCCCTGAACAGAGAGAGAGAGGGAGATGGAGGTCGTAGGATTACGTTGCTTGTAGGTTGGTGGCGCTAGCGACCGATTTGATTGTCGTAGATGTTGATTAACCCATTACCTCCCATAATTCTATTAATTGGAATTTTTTTTATGAAACTTTGATTTCTAGCATAAAACAGCCTTAGAAACACGCTGGAATGATCAAAATAACATTTCAAAATAACATTTCAAAATGACATTTCAAAATAACATTTCAAAATAACATTTTAAATAGAAATAAGCGAGATATTGGGTGAAAAATTAGCAAACTTCATTTGAATATCAGAGAAATATACCTAGTAGGTTAGATATGTGTAAATATTGACAGATAATTACGAAATTTGTAATTTTTAAGTGATCTCATATGAAATCCATGGTAGGTAATGGGTTAATATAATTCTACTATAGGCACAAAGCCTGAAATTTGGGGTTAAGGGAAAGCCGATTACATCAATCCTAGTGCTCAACTAGAACTTACTTTGTCGACCCGGAACGGATGAAAGGCGAAGTCGACCTCGGCGGAGTTTTAACTCAAAACGTAAGGCAGAAGAAATACCGCTAAGTATTTTGACCGGCGTGCCAATGATTCCACCCGCTCATCACTTTTAGATGCTAATTAATATAATAGGAGTCAAATTCTCACTGTTAGATCTTTAGAGGTCGGGAGCTTGAGTTATAGGTTTTCCCTCAACTTCCATTGGGATTCTTCTCTGTCCTGATGAACTGTAAACTGCGTATATCTATCTTAATGCGCTTTGGATCCTGAATTCGGCAGATAATGTAAGATTGGTTCCCTCATAGATAACCGTAGTTGTCACTTCCTTTTATTGCCAAAACACTCAGAAGTCAGTTGTATAATTAAGAGCGCGGTGTGAAAGTGCATTTCCCTCCAGCAATCTTGATCGCAGTGAAAAGTGTGCACCAGATAGAATAGTCTCATTCCTTTGGAAACAAAAGAACTGTTTGATTTGTGACGTAACATTAATAGGCAGTCTTGCTTGATCTCACAAGATCTAACATGCAAAGTATCCGGGTAAGAAAAGAAATCTGCAAAATATTATACTTATACCTAACCCTAACCCAAGTATTTTAGTCGAACGAATCAACCCCAGTAACGGATTATGTCAGCCATGCAGGAACTCAGAACGAAAAGAGCCGGAACAAAACCTCAAGGCACCTTGTTCAACGCCCTAACATGGCCACTAACCCTCCGCCAAGACTGGTACTTTGTTATCGCCTTCAGAAAGTATGAAAAGAAAGTCGAATTCGGAGTGTTTTGAACTCCGAGCGGAAAAACAAATACTGCAAACCGTTTTGTTCTACTCTCTACCGATCCTGCCTTGGGTAAAGATTATCAATAATGGAAAGATAGAAGATCAACGTCCTCTTCTTCAGGTTTTGAACTCAGATCGTGTGGGAAAGAAACTAGGTACAATGCTATACGTGCTATACGGTTTTTGCCCTAAATTTCTGACAATGACACACTATTACAGATTTGTAGGAAATTTGTAAAACTTTTACCTTTTACTTGTTTCTGTCATTGGACTGCAGCCATACTGGGGCACCGCTTTGGGAGATTTAATAAACAAAACTGACACCAGTACTTATTATTTTTAAGTCTGGTACTTATTCTGTTGATCTGTTTTCTAAATTATAGGGATGTAGACAAACCAACACCGGTTGTCAAGTGATGGGAAAAAGAACAAACACAAAGGCACACACACTCACACACACACACACACACACACACACACGCACACGCAAATATATATAGACCGGTTTCCACACAAATTCCGTCCAACAAATTCAATCACAATGCATTAGTTGGCGCGGGTCTGTAGTAGAAGATGCCCAATGTTCCGCATAGTGGAACTGAACCTGAAACCACGTGCTTGCAAAGTGGGTTTCTTAAATACCCAAGTATCGTTGAGCCTATGTAGTTCAGCTTTATCAGTGACTGCCATCACCAACACAGCCCACTACCATCATGTTACTTAACGACTACTTATTTTATCAACTCCATTGAGGAATGAGAGTCAAAGTCATTCCCGGTGGGAATTTGAACTTTGAAAGTAAAACAGGTTTAAACAACACAGAAAATCTTTAGTCTTTTCGGCACTTCAGTAATTTAGATATTTACCGACCTAACATTGATGATGCTAATAATTGATTTATTGCGTTTTATATTTCGATAGCGAAGAATTTCGTGACAACTTTGAAAGAAACACTTAAACGAGTACGCTCTAAGCTATTTATTTCTCAGTTAGGAATTTGCGCTTTTTATCGATTCGCTACTCTACAAAAAGGAAATGAAGAATGTTCCATTTATCGAAACCATTCTCAAGAGAAGCAGAATAGGAAATTACGAGAAAATATTTGTTATATAGACAAAATTTGTTTTTAAAAAAAGAGAATAAAAAATCATACGATAGGAAAAAAAAAAAAAAAAAAATTTTGAAGTAATGTTTTAAAAAATATTTTGTGATTTTGATGGATTTTAATGGTTTTGTTTATTGACTGCACAGTTTATTGTTCACGTTATTGTTGATGTTGTTGTTATTGTTATTTTATTGTTTTCTACCATTTTCTCAATTTACCATTCATAAATCGCCGAAAGTTCAGAAATCTCCACAACACAGGTGCAGGTGTGGCTATGTGGTAAGAAGCTTGTTTCCCAACCCATGGTTCCGGGTTCAGTCTCACTGCTTGGCACGTTGGGTAAGTGTCTTCTACTATAGCCTCGGGCTGACCAAAACCTTGTGAGTGGATTTGATTTAGAAAAAGGCCCGTTGAATATATACATATATATATATACATATATATATATATCTATGTGTGTGTGTGTGTGTGTTTGTCCACACATCGCCTCTTGACAACGCGTGTTGGTGTGTCTACGTCCCCGTAACTTAGCAGTTCGGCAAAAGAGAATGTAGGATAAGTACTAGGCTTAAAGATAAGTCCTGAGGTCGATTTATTCAGCTAAAATCCTTCAAAGCGGTGCTCCAGCATGGCCACAGTCAAATGACTGAAACAGGGAAAAGAATAAAAGAAAGTCATAATCTGTTCTATATTTAAGTGATGAGGAATTATTTACATTTGACAAATATTTGTCCTCATCTTGTTTGTTGTTAACACAACGTTTCGGCTGAGATACCCTCGAGCCTTCATCAGGTGTCTTGGGGAAATTTCGAACCTGGGTTCTCATTCCTAAGGTATTTTTCGATGCTACTATCATTATTATTATTCAGGTCATTGTCTGGAATCGAACTCGGATCTTGGGGTTAGTAGCCCGCGCTTTTAATCACAACGCCATATGCCCGTGGGCAATTATAGTGTGAATTTTAGGGCCTATAAATCTAATATTTTCCTATTCTTCCTTAATACCGGTTCCCATATGTTATTATATATCTGCACTCAGTCTGCTTAGGAGGTTGTTGTGTCCTAGCATATGTGCTGCTTTTAGTTTTCGTATTTTCCAGTGGTGTTCTCTATTTATTATTTCAACTTCATCCCACAGTGGGAGGTGGTCTCCATTTTCCCATACTTGATCAGCTATACCCGATTTATCAATATCTCCTTGTGTCGATCTAATCGACTGGTCCCACCCCTACAAATTTCAGGTCTTGTGCCTATAGTAGAAAGGATTATTATTCGTATAGAAAATGTATCGTTAAAAAATTCTTTATCTTGAGGAAGAATATGATCAAGTATTTACACAGCTTATATCAGTGATGTCTACCTACTCATGATACTTATTTACAACTGGTTTGAGATAAGCCAGCGAATGTAAAGTGTTTTCTGGCCATTGACACAGCGCAATACTAGTGACGGTGTACGCCCTACACTGTGAGAACTACAAAACTCCCACAAGGATGTTTGACATCACAATAACTTGGCGGAATATATGCTTTCAAATTCAGATAAAATATTTTAAACACAAACACCCATTACAGAAATGAATATCTCTCTATCACTTTCTCACATATCTATGTGCGTATATAAATATGCATACATGTATACGTATAAACATACATACACACATATAAAAATATACATACACACATACACATATACATACATGCATACATGCATGCATACATACAAATATATATATATATATATATATATATATATATGGGAGAATATACAAATAATAACAACAGACGAGGACAGGTGGTGTAAATAACAAAAGTATATATTAGTATGACGCACATATATATATATATATTTATATATTTATACATTATATATATATATATATATATATATATATATATATATATATATATATATATATATACATATACATATATATGTGTGTGTATATATAATGGGAAAGCGAGAGGTGCAAATAAAAACAGACACAAAACTATGTATCACTATATATTTATAGGTGTACACCTCCCCCATACACAACAGTGAAAACAAAAGCAAAAATACAAAAACATTTTGGAACTTCGATTGATTTTAATGCACTTCCATGTCAAGTGCTCAGTTATTTGTTGATGAAAAAATTTATCGGAAGCTAAAACTTCGGAAATCGTTAGTCCGGGGTTTTCTTCGATTTTCGGTCGTTTATGGAAAATAGAACAAAGAAATTTTGGATTAAGCATATAGTGCAGTGTGTTGAATATCATAACATGCCCTGATTGGATAAAATAGAACAAAAGGGATCTTAGTCATTGACAAGGTAACACCTTCCCAAAAAGTAAGGTGAAATTAAATAAAACGATAGATATTGGCATATGAAAATTATGACAAACCATGAAAGACATGTTTATGTATGTATATAACTATACGTGTATTGGTGTGTGTATGTAATTATGTATATGTATGTATGTGTATTTACATACATACTTACATATATATGTGCATATATATATATATATATATATATATATATATATATATATATATATATATATATAACAAAATAGAATGAAAAAACTACAGAAGGCTTGTATTATATGGTTAAAGAATATATTAAAATCGTTATGTTAGGGAAATGTTATAAACTTTTGTGTGTAGTGACATTATTTTTGGAGAAATAACAGGTTTCATATTCAAATTTCTCAAATTTCTTTACTGATATTGTGTCATCTCTTCGCTATTCTAATAATAATAATAATAATAATAATAATAATAATAATAATATTAATAATAATAATATAATTCTAATAATAATAATAATAATAATAATAATAATAATAATAATAATAATAGCAATAACATCGAAAAATACCTTAGGAATGAGAACCCAGGTTCAAAATTTCCCCAAGACACCTGAAGAAGGCTGGAGGGTATATCAGCCGAAACGTTGTGTTAACAACAAACAAGATGAGGATAAATATCCGTCGAATGTAAATAATGTAAATAATCTTCGCTATTCTATTTTGTTTTTTATACATCCAACCACGTACTTTCACATACCAACTCTCTGACCCTATATATATATATATATAGGAGTGGCTGTGTGGTAAGTAGCTTGCTTACCAACCACATGGTTCTGGGTTCAGTCCCACTGCGTGGCACCTTGGGCAAGTGTCTTCTACTATAGCCTCGGGCCTGCCAAAGCCTTGTGAGTGGATTTGGTAGACGGAAACTGAAAGAAGCCCGTCGTATATATGTATATATATATATATATATATATATATATATATATATATATATATATATATATATATATATATATATGTATGTGTGTGTATGTGTTTGTGTGTCTGTGTTTGTCCCCCCAACATCGCTTGACAACCGATGCTGGTGTGTTTACGTTTCCGTAACTAGAATAAGTACTAGGCTTCCAAAGAATAAGTCCTGGGGTCGATTTGCTCGACTAAAGGCGGTGCTCCAGCATGGCCGCAGTCAAATGACTGAAACAAGTAAAAGAGTAAAGAGTATATGAAGATGAGGTAACGGTGAAGAAAATCAACTTCAAGTTGCTGACACGATCTGGGCCTATGTACATGGAAGCAGAAGATGCAGGTTCTGTTTCCTGCAGACGAGACACGTTCTAAAATATATCAATCGATCCGGGCACTTTTCTGAACTGAAAAAGTGAAATTTTGAACTTTTAGCTGTTTTTTCCTTCTAAATCAATGATTCTCAACCGTTCTTTTTTTTTTTTGTTCTCGTCTATGGACCCCTTTGATTACTATTCCATTCTGGTGGACACCCATAACCATTCGATGATTAAAAACCTGTTTTCCAGATACTTCTTTCAAAATTACTATTTTGTTCTTCACACTTGTGTAGGTTGAGCTACATATAACGTTAGAGAAAGAAATCTAGCTGTTTCTTGCAATAGATACATCTATAGCAACATTTCTTTCATAGACTCTTAAAATAATAGTGGACTATTTTATTTGGACCCTCCAAAACGTATGGGCCCCCAGTGGTCATATGAACCCCAGTTGAGAACCACTGTTATAAGATTTTTGGATTGATCTCCATCGTACCATAAACGCAAAAGGGTTAAGAGCTATTGGCTCAGGGCATTGTTACGATGTTTTACTTTTTTCAATATCATATGTTGAAGAGCGTATAATCAACCGCCCGAATGCCTGCATCAGTGAATAGCTAATGATACATTATCATATAAGTTAAAATTTCCAAGAAGGAATTAAATCTAAATATTATATTGATTCCAATTAACAAATGAATGACAAATGTACAGGAGTCGCATAATTGCTTTCATTAGCTTACAGCTGTTTCTGCTATAGCATATATTAAACGTGCTTCCAGAACTGAGTGCTAGTGAGGCATCTCTTTCGTATTATTACTCTCATAGCAAGGCGGCGAGCTGGCAAGGTTGCTAGCACGCTAGACAAAATGCTTAGCGGTATTTCGCCCGTCTCAACGTTCTGAGTACAAATTCCACCGAGGTCGACTTTGTTTTGTTTTTAATCCTTTCAGGGTCGATAAATTAAGGATCAGTTGCATATTGGGATTGATCTAATCGACTGGCTCCTCCTCCCAAATTTCAGGCCTTGTGCCTATAGTAGAAAGGATTTTTTATTATTATTATTATTATTATTATTATTATTATTATTATTATTATTATTATTATTATTATTATTATTATTATTATTATTATTATTATTATTAAGGCGGGGAGCTGGCAGAGTTGTTAGCACGCTGGGTGAAATGCTTAGTAGTATTTCGCCCGTCGCTACGTTCTGAGTTCAAATTCCGCCGCGGTCGACTTTGCTTTTCATCCTTTCAGGTTCGATAAATTAAGTACCAGTTGCGTACTGGTGTCGATCTAATTGACTGGCCCTACCCTTCAAATTTCAGGTCTTGTACCTATAGTAGAAAAGATTATTATTCGCATAGAAGATGTGTCTTCTTTAAGAATTCCATGTTTAACACGATATATTTGTTCTTGTTATTCGTTTATTTTTTCATTCATTTACTTGTTTTAGTCATTTGACTGCGGCCATGCTGGAGTATCGCTTTGAGTGATTTTAATCGAAGGAAACGACCTCCTTATTCTATCGTTTCCTTTTGCCGAACTGCTAAGTTATGGGGGACGTAAACACACTAACACCAGTTATCAAGCAGTAATGGGGGGGGGCAAACACAGACACAAAAACACAACACACACACACACATACACATACACGGTGGGCTTTTTTCAGTTTCCATCTACCAAATCCACTGATGAGGCTTTAGTCGGCCCGAGGCTATAGTAGAAGACACGGGTCATTTTTATTTGGCTGCACTTGTAGAAGAAATTTCAAAGTTTATTGAAAATCTTAAAATTTGCACGCAGTGGGACTGAACCCGGAACCATGTGGCTGGTAGTATTTTTCTTTTCATATAATTTATGCCATTTCTGCTTTGGAAATATACTTGGCATAAAGTTATACACATAGCATGCTACATAGAGAAGAATTGTCCTAGTGAGTCATCTCGGCAATGTAAATTTTGATTCCTCTTTTCCGCCATTTACAGTTTACTAAAAACAACAGCCAGATCTCCCTCAAATTACGCCCTACTGTCTCGGAAAGAAGGTTGTGTTGAGCGATGTAGAAATAAATATACAAAACGATAGGATGTTCACGACTGGAACGAATTTAATCACGTGTGATCTAGCAAGCCTGGCCCGAAGAAGCAAGACAGCAACGACGACCGTGGTGGAGGCAGTTTAGCGATGACGACGACGGCGACGACGAAGATGACAATAGCGAAAACTACAACGACTACGACGAGAACGCCGACGACGACGACGACAACGACTGCGATGACGATAATGACGACAGCAACGATGACAGCGACACTAACGAGAGTTACAATGACGAGGATTACAACGACGATGACGACGATGCAGCTACAATATAAGCCCCTTTATTCTTTGATTTCAATGAGATCAAACACCCATTCAAGGAAACTGCTGATTATGAATAGTTAAACGAAAAATTCAGATTTTTAGATGTTTGCTTCACTTCATATCTCTTGTGTTTCTAATACACAAACAGTTTATTGGTTTATCAGTGTACAGGCATATTCATCTATCTATGTGTATAGAATATATTGATGATGTGGGAACATATCTGTTCAATTTTATAGATTTGTTTTCGTTAACAAACGCTATTGTTAATATTTCCAATGACAACACTATGGCGTTTATCGTTGTTTGGTTGTGTAACAATTTAAAATATCATAAAAGATTAGTTATTTATTTACTACGGTCGCCTACAATTTGTGACGTAGAAAACAGATGGACGATTGTTTGTCAAAATTTAAAAATAATCATTTACAAGCTAGTTTGATTACCGTCATCATCATCATCATCATCATCACTATTATTATTATTATTATTATTATTATTATTATTCAGTAGTTTTATTTTTATAACGTGCTTTCACTTCACTACCGAGCGCAGCTCTGTGCGCCTTGGGTATGTGCTGTGGTTTGCTGTGGTGCTCTTATGTTTACTGTATTGAAAGTGTTTTGCGTAGAATGTGTGCAGTACCCAGTAGTGCAATTTTCTGTATGTTATATATATTTGTAAGTCCTGGTGTTTTTGTTATGTATTTGTCTGAATATTTTTTTTATTATACCTAAGGCACCTACTATGATAGGAATTGTTTCTGTTTTTAGATTCCACATTCGAGTTATCTCTATTTCCAGGTCTTTGTATTTTGAAAGTTTTTCCATTTCTTTTAGAGAAACGTTGTCATCTGCTGGTATTGAAACATCAATTAGAAGGCATTATTATTATTATTATTATTATTATTATTATTATTATTATTATTATTATTATTAAGCGGCAAGCTGTCAGAATCGTTAGCACAATAGTCGGGTGTCATTGTTAGAAATTACAATTTAAGATGCAGTTAAGGCGGTGAGCTGACAGAATCGACAAAATACTTAGCAGCGTTTCGTCCGTCTTCGTGTTCTGAGTTCAAATTCCACCGAGGACGACTTTACCTTTCATCCTTTCGAGGTCGATAAAAGATGTAATCGACTCGCCCCTCTCTTAAAATGGCTGTCATTTGTATAAAAATTTGAATATATTATTATTATTATTATTATTATTATTATTATTATTATTTCTTTTTATTTCAGGTTTTGTTGGAACTTCCGGAGCCTTGCATGCGCAGAGGGCTTGCTGTCTGCAGCCTACGATACCATGCATGATATCTGTTCTTTTCAACTATCTAATACTTTCCTGATTATTCTGGCTGTGCCAAGGAGACAAACCTTCTGTAATAGTTCTACTGGGCACTCTATTCTAGTTTCCTTTATATTCCCCTTGATGCCTTCTGATACTGTTCCCAAGGACCCAGCAATAATTGGCACTGTCTTCACCTTCTTCATTTTCCATAGCCGGGCTATTTCGTACTTGAGAGGGTTGTATTTATTTATCTTATCGCCTTCCTTCTTGACTATTCGTGGGTCATAGGAGCATGCAACATAAACAATTGAGCATGCAACATCAACCAATAGGTCTGGCCTGTTATGCTCTAGCACCTTATCTGTTTGGATTGGGAAATCCCAGAGGATTTTACAAGTCTCTGACTCCACCACTCTGCGGTTTGTGCTCATATCACGTCTTGCCTCTCTCCAGCTCCCGCTTTTCGCACTTTTCAATGTAGCACTTTCGCTACCTGATTGTGTCGCTACAATTTGTAGTGGTTTTGGGCAAGTCTAGAGCATTCTTTCATGATATGGGCAACGGTTTCATCCACTCTATTGCAGATGCGGCACAGCGGAGACACTTGCTCATTTCTAAGGTTGATCCCCTCGTTCATGGCCAAAGCTTGATCTTGCGCTGCCAGTATAGTGCTCTCGGTTTCTTTTTTTAGTGTTCCTTTTTTTCAGCTAGTCTCATCTATTTATTCCAGCAATGTCTCTTGTGGCTGCATGGAATTGATTATGCAGTCCCTTGTTGCGTAACCCTTTCTGTTCAGTAGGTAGCAGCCCACTGTTTTCCAGGTATCTATACAGTTCACTGGCCACTCACCTGACATTAGCTTCCACATTAGCAGAAGGTACGTTATTGGTCTAAAATTGGACGCAAAATTTCCCTTTTATGATCCTTGGCACACTATAATGTCTTTCTCTTTGTCATCCAGCTGTTTACTGCGCCTTTCTGCAAGCACTCATCTAGCTGTTGCGCTATTCTTTTATGGAGTCCTCTCGGCTATTTCATCCAATAACCTTGGACCACATCCGGTTCTGGGCTCTTCCAATTGGGGAATTTTTTAACTGCTTTTTTATCATTTCGCTAATATGTCTTTATGTCTTCTTGGCCTTCTATATTTCTTAACCTTCTTGGATTTCATGCAGTCACTTCGCTTCATCATTATGCTCTACAGGTTAGTCTCAGATCCCTCTTCAGAATGTCCTATTTTCCTCTGCATCTGGTATCATTGTTACGTGTAATTTCCTGAAACAGTTTCTGATTGCTTCAAACAATCTGTTTTGCCTGAATTGCTTTGTTCTATTGTCATATGTTTTGAGTTTTGCTTTGATTGCTACTACTTTCTGTTTCAATTCTTCCTATATCACATCATGGCCTTTATCTCTTATTCTATATGTTCTTTCCAGCATTATTCTTATGCTTTCGTTCTGCAATTCCCCTCTACTCAATCTATCAACTTGTCCTATATGTCTTTTTAACTTTGTTTCTCACAAATTCGTCTACGCCAGAATGGGTCTTTACGTTCTGTTTGTTCTCTTCTTTTGTATCCAACTCTATCTGCAGCAACCATAGCTACAGCAACCATAGCTGCAGCAACCATAGCTGCAGCAACCAAATAATCTTGTTAGTTTCAGTTATATTTCTTGCCTGGAATAGCCCAAGCACCGAATCTATCTTTTCAGTTTCAACTTTGAGCTTGCGTCGATCAATGCACCTCAGATTGGGGGTGGGGGTGCTTGATCCTGGTCTTCTCTAATATATCGGCTCAGCATCCTCACTATATCTTGTTGGTCATCATCGTATTCTTGTGCTATAGCTGTACCTATTACTTCTGCTTTTATTATTATTACAATTATTATTATATGAAACCGAAATGAAACTTACTCATCTGAATTTAAATATTCTCTCCAAGCCATCGTCGTCGTCATCGGTTTTATCTCGTATCGGGAATTTATTTTCTTCTTTGCTGAACGCTTCCTTTATGTTGATGCCGTTGATGACTCTGTAGACCAATTCCTGCATAGAAGAGTCGAGGGCATTGGCTGCATGACAATGTTGGTAGAGGACGAGGTTGATTCTGTCAAGCCTTTTTCTCTTGTCTTCCATTTCTCTTTCGGTGGCTTCGAAGTTTTTGGTCCCGATGGTGATGAAACGCCGCCACTTGGTACGGTCTCGGGTTTGTGTTACAGACGATTTGGGCTCAATTCTGGTGGCTTTTAGAATTACTTTGTGTTGGTCCTTGTATCTTCGAAGAGGACAACCCCGTGCTTTTCTTTCCGAGCTGAGTTCACTGAATAAGACTTGGCATGGGAACCCTGACTCTTCCATTCCTGTTACATTACATGTCTTGTCCATCGAAGACGGTGTTTCAAGATCAGCGATTCGATACTTTGACTGTTGGCTTTTGCCAAGACTTTGTTGTTAGTAACATAGTGTTCCCAGTTCAAGATCGAACGAAGCACACTCACTCAAAGCAACCATCTTTCTTACTTTTGCCATCGTTTCTGTATCACCTCACAGATCCCACGCAAAACAAACTAATCCTTCCTTCCCCCAAATTATTTTCTTCATTGCTCATGTTTTACTTATGCTTAAACTGTACATGAATGGCTTTGCTATAAGTTGTCCTAGAGAAAAAAAATCGTCGGCTCTGCTCCTTGAAAGAAAAACAGATTATTTCTGTGTTTCTTTTGTTGCAATTATTGTATATTGTGGTGGTTACAGTTTTCGTGATCCTTTTTATTATTATCAGCAAAATGTGTATTTATGAAATTTAAATATAAATTCAGAATACGAAGGAATTATAAATTCCTTTACATTAAATCTCTTC
Source organism: Octopus bimaculoides (assembly GCF_046866305.1). Taxonomy (NCBI): domain Eukaryota; kingdom Metazoa; phylum Mollusca; class Cephalopoda; order Octopoda; family Octopodidae; genus Octopus; species Octopus bimaculoides. The sequence goes on from NC_142928.1 coordinate 137,186,816, forward strand.
CCTAAATCCTTGCCCTTCAACTATCAATTGCTTTCTGTTCAGATAAGAGAATTATTTTGCAGTAAAGTCGTGAAACATACGGGCTCTAAAGTGTTTATCTAAATACATTTAGCAATTTTTTTCAGCTTTGATAACGAAGATGAAATAGTTTTCTCTATTGAAAAGAACATGAATCAGCTATTGCCTTTGAGAAGATTAAAACTAATACTACAGGCTGAAGCAATCGGTGTATAGTTGTCTTTATCACAATTCTTTTCGCATTTCGATTTCATCTTCGTTTCATCTTCAAATTCATTTTCAAACGTTATTGTTTCTTAACGGCTTAAGATCATTGGAGGAGAATATTTGATAAGGACTTTCTAAAGTTGTTGCAACTGGGAAAAGAGTCGTTTGTCGAAGCAAGTAGAATCATGAATGCGACACGAAACGCAGAATATTGATAGTAACAAAAAGCAACTCCACCTCATGATCTGAAAGAGGCTGACGCTATATCCAAAACTTCACTGAGCCTTTGCATAAGCTATTTAGCTGATTTACATATTTGAAGAAATTGGATGTCACCAGTTCGACCACCAAACTGTACGATATTGATATTTCGTGTCTATATCAAATCTTACTATAATTTTTTTCAAATCTTTCTCAAACCACAACGGACTTGACTATGTAGGATTGTAATACGTACGACCAGATCAAATTCTGAAACAGTGAAAATAGTGCTGACGTCAAACACATTTATATATACATACATATGTATGTATGTATGTATGTATGTATGTATGTATGTATGTATGTATGTATGTATGTATGAAACGAAGATGAAATCGAAATGCGAAAAGAATGGTGATAATGAGAACTATACATGAAAGGGCTAAGGTGTAGGTGCAGGAGGTGGTCAAACTCTGTTTAAGGAGTAGACAACCACCATGTATGTATGTATGTAAACATAAAGATAGGTATAGTTACGTATTTTAATATGCATGTATACATGCATAATAATGCATATATACATACAACCATTCATATTTACATAAAAGAATTAAAGTGACTATTCGCAATTTAAAAACTAAAAGGCACATGTACAAAAGTGACAAAGGGTGCAATTTAGTAACAACTTTAGCTGTATGAATTGGTACATTGTCATCCTGAAAGATTGCGTTTCCTTCCGGAAACAGTTCCGTAACCATAGGATGAATTTGATAAAATAAAATGCTTAAATAGTCTTGACTATTTATTCTCCCATGAAGGGAAACCATTGGGCCGGCGGATTTCCAAGATATAGCCCCCCCCCCCCGATCATCACAGATCCTCCTACATGTTTAACAACTGGAAGAAGTCAGTCTGGGTCAAATGCTTCTTTGGCTATCGGAAATAAGGTAAGGATGACTCGTCCGAGAAAATAACATTCTTCCACTGCTCTAGGGATCAATTCTATAGGTTTTTACTTCACTCTAAACGCTTTGCAACGTTTGTTTTTGAAAGTAGTGGTTTCAAACGATGGGTTGGGGGGCCTCCATCATGGTAACGCGTACTGAAGAAGCTAAGGCGATTTTTGCCAGTGCAGAAACTGGTCCACGTGAGTCCAAATCCGTAAATGTATGTTAAATTTTATTAACCTGGTCTGCCTTCGGTTGATTTCTGTAGTTATCATCAGTGTATTTTGGCGATTTAAATAAGAGTTTTGACTGTTATTTTCAGCAGGTAGACATACTTAGTATGTCCTTTGATTAATTTTTACATACATACATACATGCATACATACATACATACATACATACATACATACATACATACATACATACATCCATACATACATAATACATACATACATACATACATACACATATATATATATATATATATATATATATATATATATGTGTATATGTAAAAAAATTAGATTCAATATAGAATGTGGCACTTAAGTTTAGGCACCAGAATATAGTGTGGTATTATTCAAACAATTCCCAAAACAAGGTGAACAAAAATAAAAAACAACACGGATTTTAAAGGTTATTGCAGTACGCACGTTTCATGCTACTCCATTTATTTAAGTAATGCGAGCATTACATTAAATGCAAAATGCAGAGCAATCTTCAGCTGCACAAAGATATATTACGGTTGGACATATTACGGTTGTGGCAACATTTAAAATCTAAGTGGGAAGAAGAATACATAAAAAACCATCTTGACATAGCCAAGGCTAGCAGGCTAGTATATATGTGTATATATATATATATATATATATATATATATATATATATATATATATATATATATATATATATATATATATATATATATATATATATATATATATATATATGTATATATATATATATATATACACACACACACACATACACACACACATATATACATGCATATATATATGTGTGTGTGTATGTGTCTGTGTATTAGTTTGCTTGAAGTACGAAGAAATTAAAAAAAGCTTCTATCTTTTTAAGACGCTACAACATTGTAAATGGTGCTATAAATGTTAGTTTCTTATATGGGGTAAAAATTTTACCCCAAATAAAAGGAACTGGGATTTAGGGCTCCATTTGCATTGTAATAATAACTTCAGATAAAAAAAAAACGTACGTATACGCATACACACACACACACACACACACACACACGTGTGTCTGTGAACTGCTATATATTTAAATATACAAGGGAATGACGCAATCTTTATAAGTAGATATTTAACGAAATAGCTATTAAAATTACGCCAAACATTAAGTTTAATGTTTCATGTGCTATTATAATTTTCAGAGGAGTGAAAAAGAAATTTTAAGTATGCTGCCACAATTTACAGTTGTTTTTATTTAGCCCAATCGCAATATTGATTGGAAAGGCTTATGATCAAAGAATTTTCAACATTGGCCATCTCACCATTTTAGGGATATCCAATATTACATTATTTAATGTGATATTTCGATATTTAAGATGGTTGGAGAAATTTGATGGAAGTTTGGCTGCTATTTCTAACAGGCACAGCGACCACATAAAAGCGCCTTCATAGATTCGTGCTGAAACGTCTTATTATTTCCCTATAAATTGAATAACTGAAACATGTCACTCTATTTCTTGAGAGAAGAGGCTGAGAAACATGTTTATTGTATTCAGGAGACTGCTTCTATCGTAGCAGAAACTGCTGCAGCTTTTCAGTATAAATAAGACTCTCATCACATACTGCTTAATACTGCGACAATATTAGAGACATTAGAGCTGTTTAATGCGTGCTGTTATACATTCAAACCACGCGTTGTAATTGTTTATTGAGCGAAAACACCTAAAGCCCCACGAGGCTCCGGCAGGGGATGGTGGCGAACCCTGCTGTACTCTTTCACCACGACTTTCTCTCACTCTTACTTCCTGTTTCTGTTGTGCCTGTAATTCAAAGGGTCAGCCATGTCACACTGTGTCGCGCTGGATATCCCCGAGAACTACGTTAAGGGTAGACGTGTCTGTGGAGTGCTCAGCCACTTGCACGTTAATTTCACGAGCAGGCTGTTCCGTTGGTCGGATCAATTGGAACCCTCGACGTCGTAAGCGACGGAGTGCCAACAACAAACAACAATACATTCAAACATTCAAACAATGAACAACAAGGTGGCGAGCTGGTAGAATCGTAGGTACGCCGGGCAAAATGTTTAGCGGGATTTCGTCCGTCTTTACGTTCTGAGTTCAAAATCTGCCGAGGTCGACTTTGCCTTTCATCCTTTCGAGGTCGACAAAATAAGAACTAGTGGAACATTGGGGACGATGTAATCGAATAACCTCATACCCCCCGAACATGCTGGCCTTGTGCGAAAATTTGAAACCAAAATTACAAGGAATAACAAAGTCAATATCCTTAGATAATTAAGCTTTTGCCTGTCTTGTGTATGACGTGATGCACAGGACGTATTTTCCTGGTCTCCATGCATCATATGCGATACATATTCCAGTTTGTTTTTCGACCACCAGAATAACTAGCGACTTGTGAAAAGAAGGCTTTATATTAATCAGAACGTATGACATAAGGGCAAACTAAATATCTGAAAACAAACATGGACGTTTAGCACAAAATTATGAATATGTGTTGGGCAGACAAAAGGCTAATCAAATATCGATTATAATTCTGCCATAAAAAATGGCGGTGAGCTGGCAGAGTCGTTAGCACGCCGGGCGAAATGCTTAGCTATCCCCTTCCCCCAAATTTCAGGCGTCATACTTATAGTAGAAAGGATAATTCTGTCATAAAATACATATTCATTCGAAGTTGATGATGCACTTGATCACTGCTCAAAGCGTCACGACTCGCGATCACTTAGGCAACATAAGAAAACACAGTGCGACTACACATGTTTAAAGAAAAGATAGTTTGAACTTTGATGGCAAACAAGGGATAATTACGGACAGTTTCAGTATATTGGATCTCATCAGCATAATACCTTGGAACCAAGCTGGAGATCAGTAAATGAATTTTTATTTATACAAAATAAATAAATAAATAGAGTTAGGAATGTTTTTGGTCAGAATAACTTGCAAATTTAAAAGCAAAAATGTCAAGGGAAAAACCCCCCCAAAAGGGACTATGCCACTGCCATGAAATTAAGTTACATAATTAAATTAAAGATAATATGCTGAATGTCACACACTAAATTCTTGATTGAAATTTCTTCATAAGATGGAGGAGGAAATTAATTAGATTTTCAAAGAAAGGAGGAGATAATTTCAAAAAATTAATACGGGAAAAACAGGTTTCGTTCCGATATTCCATGTTGTTCCCCTAACTTACCCAAATAGCACGTCCAAACAGTTTTTAAACATATATAATGATATAAATATAAATAAACAGTTTTTTTTTAAGCGCCAAAATGTGTATATAGATACAAATAAGAAGTTAATTTATTTTCGAATGCTGGGACGCCTGTTAGAACAGCAGAAACATTGGGTAAATTACCCTTACAAAGCGGAAAAATTTGTCAAAATCCAGTCATGTTATTCCGGATCAATGACGACTGAATAACAAGGATAGATTATTACAACCAATAAGCTCCTAAAACCACTGACAATCTCATGTTATCAGCGTTACGTTTCTACACGCTTCACGTACAACTTCATCACACTAGCCGTCACAAGCAGATAACTACCGCTGCAACTGCATGCAGAACGAGGGAGACTCTACATGGTCATTTGAGATACTAGAAATAGATCCAAATTTCCCTTGATACATATATTACTGTCTTAAAAACGACGTCTACGACTACAACATTGAATAATATTATAGCTGATTCGTAATTCTTTCTACTATAAGCACAAGGCCCGAAATTTTAGGTGGAGGGGCTAGTCGATTACATCAACCCAGTGTTCGACTGGTGATTATTTTATCGAGCCCGTAAAGCAAAATCGATCTCGGCAGGATTTGAACTTATAACGTGCAGACGGACGAAATGCTGCTATGCATTTTGTTCGGCGTGCTATCGATTCTATCAGCTCGTCGTTTTAGAGTCTATAAAAAATATATAACAAGTTAGTCGTTGTTGAAGTGCTCATAGATCTCTTCAACTAGGCTCGACTAGAGCTAGACAACAATAGCAATAATAGCCTGGCTCCCCGTCGGTTGGGACGACGAGCGTTCCAGTTGATTCGATCAACCCAACGGCCTGCTTGTGAAATTAACGTGCAAGTGGTTGAGCACTCTACAGACACACATACCCTTAACATAGTTTTCAAGGAGATTCAGCATGACACAGAATGTGACAAGGCTGGCCCTTTGAAATACAGGTATCTTTTCACCAACTGGGTGGATTTGATTGACGAGAAATAAAGTACGTTGCTCAAGGCGAACACGTTAACCACTAAGCCACGCACATTCACAACAATAATCTTTTCTATTATAGGCACAAGGCCTGTAATTTTGGGAAAGGGGGCTAGTCAATTATGTCAACCCCAGTACTTAATTTATCGACCCCGAAAGGAGGGAAGGCAAAGTCGACCTCGACGGAATTCGAACTCGGAACATAAAGACGGAGGAAACTCCGCTAAGCATTTTGTACGGCGTGCTAACGATTCTACCTTCACAACAGTAATAATAACTATATACACGACACCTTAGCCAGCAGCAGCAGCAGTAGCAGCAGCAGTATAAGCAGCAGCAGCACCACCACCACAACCACCACGTTATTAAAACCGAAACACAAAACGTCTCACTACATCCATCATCACTGTGATTTCAAGCACGCTTATGTAATCACAATAGCTATGTGCCTTCCACTACGGCTACCAGCGCACTTTTATTGTTGCTATTATTCCTCTATAGCTATACGGAGAAACCTCTCTCTCGTGCGCGCGTGCGTGTGTGCGTGTGTGTGTTTGTATACGGTTTAAGATATAAATCAAGCGCACGTTTTGTTGACATCAAAAGTAGTAAACTATTTGACACACTAAATTAATATTTTCAGTAGTAAGTTGCTGTTTCCTTTTTAAGCATACATACATATATACACACTTATATGTATGCATGCAACCAGACATACATACATGCATGCTTACATACATACATACATACATACATACATACATATTCATACCTACCTACTTACCTACCTACCTACACACGCACACAGCGACACATACATACGTACAGGCATATATGCATTTATGCTTGCATACATAAATATATATATCTTGCGTTGTCAGAGCTAGGATGCGTGCTCTGAGGAACGAAGGAGTTGGAGCCGCCCGAGAGGCCCGAGTGGCGGAGGCGCAACGTGGCAACAGAGCCACCATAAGGTCACTTACAGATGAACAGGGGCGCGAATTACTCGAGCCTAAAAGGATGTGTGAGGCCTTTCAACAACACTTTGCCTGACTGTTTGGGACAACTGGTGGGTCAAAACGCAGAGTGGACTTTAGTGCTTACCTGCATGACCTGCCACGACTCTCAACAAGAGAGGCAGAGTGGTGTGAAAGACCCATCACAGCCGCGGACGTACGGGATACGATGGCAGGCTGCGCGAGAGACAAGTCACCAAGCTTGGATGGTCTGCCCTACTAACTTTATTGTCATATGCCAGACTTGTTTGGAGGCGTCTTGGCAGCTGTCTACTGCAACTAGCAGCAATTCCAAAATTGATGAGTTTTGTTTTTAGTGATGACTTGAAATGGTAAATATTTTTTCTGACTGTATTTGCTTGAAAAAACATACTTTTCTTTATATCAAGCAATTCATTATAATTACTTTTACGATGTACCTAAATAAAAACCATCGTTATAGATAAGCATTTCTCAACATTTTTCGCGATTTGGCTTCCCTTGGACATTGAAAAAATTTATTTCGGCTCCCCTGTGTTGATGAAAAATTTAATCCAGCTTCCCATGTATCTGAGATAGACCGGCCTGCCCATGACAAATCTGACAAAAGGGGGGACCCGCAAAACTACCAGCTCACGAACTGCATCTGAATGTTGGCGCGCCAATCATGCTGCTAAGGAATTTAGATGCTCTAATAATGTGCAATGGTACACGGATGATTATCAAAAAATTGTGCTCCCGAGTTCTGTAGGCAACAATCTTGAATGAACCGGCCGCTGACTTAGACATACTTATAACTCCCATGTCCTTTATCCACTCCGATACGACCTATAAGTTTAAGCAGATGCAATTTCCCATCAAACTCTGCTTTCCCATGACAATCAACAATGCGCAGGGACAATCAGTGCAAGTGGTTGGTTTGAATCTGACAGAGCAAGTATTCTCACACGCACAACTGTATGTTGGCTGTCCCCATGGTCTTTCTATTTGTGCACCCGAGGGAAGGACGAAAAATGTCGTCTACCAAGAGGTACTCCAATGTTAACAACGGCAACTTCAACTGCTCCAATTTCATCTCCGCAATTTTTTCATCGTCCTGCCAGCCCACATAAGTCCAGTCTTGCTTTGCTCTCCTTACTAACTCATCATGACATTTTTTTTTTCTACCAAAATCCGTCGCCCAAACACCACTTCGTATCCACTTCTTCCTCTTTTTTATGTCTTCGTTTCTCTCTTCGCGTCGTTCTCTGACCAGGTGAAACCGGACTTAGCTGCTAGTATAAAATATTTGCTGTCCAGTTAAAAAAACCCAACAAAAACCAAAACAAAACAAAACAAAAAAACAAAAAGAAATAATTGTGATTAGGAAATACATTTTCTTTATGACTAATATATCAGTGACTAATTTTATTTATTTTGGTAAGTAAGAGAAATAACTCTAGACCTGTTTCTGTCGTTTACTCATTGAACTAATATTTTTTCTTCATCATAGTAGCATTTCTAACGCTCACTACATTTAAAATATGTTGATTTCAAATTTGCGCACAAGGCCAGCAATCTCGCAGGAGGGGGTAAATCGATTACATCAACCCCAGTGTTCCACTGATATTTATTCTATCGATCACGAAAAGATGAACGGTAAAGTCGACCTCGGTGGCATTTGAACTCAGGACGTAAAGATGGACAAAATGGCGATAAGCATTTTGCCAGGCGCGGTGTTAAGATTAATTTATGCTTTTTATGTGGATAGTATTTCCGAGTAAATTAATTAACCTCAGAGATTAATTTTATAATTAATGATTTCTTTTATGATAATGATTTCTTTTCTCAAGTCAATCTTTAGGGCAGAAGTTTTTCTAATTACATTTTTGATGCTCATTACATGTAAATATGCTAAGACTAACTTAATTTTTGATTTTCATGCAAATGGCGTCTCCAAGCAATTAATTAACCTCGGTGAAATATTTGTTTTTATAATTAATGTTTAAAATAACAATTTTTAAAAAATGAGAATATCTAACTGCGTGACTTGATTTGGATTGCTATATTTAGCAAATTTACCGGATGTCACTCTCACTGAAATACTCACAAAAATCTGTTGAACCATCCTTATACTTGTAAGTGGAAGTGTAGCATATGTTTCTGATATAAGTATATATATATGTATATAAAAATTGCAAAGAGCAATCAGTCTATATTTGTTCAGTTTTGGGATAAACCTTCAGTCATTTCTTTTATAAAAGTCAATTAACCCTCAATTGTTTTTTTTTCTCTTTTACAAACGTCAATCAGTTGTATACCAAGCGTGTACTAGCATGACAGACCCTGCAATCCGTAATTTCTTGGTAATTTTAAATATCTACCAGTGATTAAACAACTGGATTTAATAAGAATATTGTCATCAGGTACAGAGATGATGTATTACCAAAAGAATTGTTCATACTTCATTGCTGAACGCGAGAGAGTTGTTTTCCCTCTCTAATTTTGAGTAGATTAATGTTTCTTTAAAATCTATCTGCCCTGTTCCACACAATAAGTGTTTGCAAATATGTAAAGGCTCCGTAAACATCGATAAAGTAGTGAAAGAACATTTTACCAAACTTTTTTAAAAATAGCAGTCCATATTTTCTCTTTGTAACAAGACAGTATCCAGTAATGCATTTGCCGTACAAGATACCGACAGCAACAGAAGCAGCCAAGAGCGAATTATTAAAACAAGCAAAGCCATAACATCAACTGGAAGATTCTTTGGGTATAAACATATCGTCAGGCGGAAGACAAAGGAAGGTACTTATGACGTATCCAGACAGCGTTTCAGTGTTCATATCATATTACCTTGACCTGCAAAAGAAATTCATCAACCAAATAAATATTTTAAGTGAAGCCAGCGTCATCAATATTACACATAAGAAAGGCGGCGGGCTGGCAAAATCGTTAGCTCGCTAGGCAAAATGCTTAGCAGCATTTCTTCACGTCCAGAGTTCAAATTCTGCAGAGGTTGACTTGACTTTTAGTCTTTCTTCTTTTTTTTCGTGGTCGATAAAATAAGTACCACTTGAGCACTGGGATCGATTTGATCGACTTACATCCTTCCCCGAAATTGTTGGCCTTGTGGCAAAGTTTGAAATCAATATTTATATCACTTATAAGGTGGCTAGCTGGTAGAATCGTTAGCACGCCGGTTAAAACGCTTAGCAGCATTTCACTGGTCATTGTGTTCTGAGTTCAAATTTCACAGTGGTCAGAATATATGCATGTGTATATATATATATATATATATATATATATATATATATATATATATACACATATACATATATATACATATGCATATATATACACACACACATATATATATATATATATGTAAATACATACATACATATATATATATGTAAATACATACATACATACATATATATATATATATATATATATATATATATATATATATATATATATATATATATATATATATATATATATATAATTTTATTTAAAAGAGTTCCAACTCTGTCTGTTTTTTATGTTTTTTTATTTATATTCTTGTAAAATTAATGTGGGATATAGAATATGGAATATATAATATATAATATAAAAAAAGATGGATGGTACAATGAAATGAAGTATTGAATGTCTTATTGAATATATGGAATATGTCTTATTGAATATATGAAATATTGAGTGTCCAATATAAAGGATTAAATATATAAATATATAAAGGCGAATACGTATTTTCTATACCTTGTGATATTTCATCATGGTCGGTATGACAGACTGTAACAGAACCACAAGGTATAGAAAATACGTATTCGCCTTTATATATTTATATATTTAATCCTTTATATTGGACACTCAATATTTCATATATTCAATAAGACATATTCCATATATTCAATAAGACATTCAATACTTCATTTCATTGTACCATCCATCTTTTTTTATATTATATATTATATATTCCATATTCTATATCCCACGTTAATTTTACAAGAATATAAATAAAAAAACATAAAAAACAGACAGAGTTGGAACTCTTTTAAATAAAATAATATATTCCTCTATACACGATCATACAAAACCCCTTTTTTTGTATTTATTTTTACTCACACACACACACACACACACACACACACACACACACACACACACCCGCACATATATATATATATATATATATATATATATATATATATATATATATATATATATATATATATATATATATATATATATATATGGTACAGTAGAACGAAGAATATATGCGTGCATATATTTAAACAGTTGAACTCGAAGTTGATAAAGCTATAAGTAATGGCGAGTAAAT
>NC_142928.1:137370446-137385446 GCF_046866305.1 Octopus bimaculoides
TGAGGTCGATTTGCCACAGCACGGCAGTGCTTCATTGCCTGAAACAAGTAAAAAAAGGTAATAACATATATATTGTAGGAAAGTGGCAAGTTGGCAGAAATGCTTAGCGGTATTTCGTCTGTCTTTATGTTCTGAGTTCAAATTCCGCCGAGGTCAACTTTGCCTTTCATCCTTTCGGGGTCGATAAATTAAGTATCAGTTGCTTGCGTACTGGGGTCGATCTGATCGACTGGCCCCACTCCCCAAAATTTCGGGCCTTGAGCCTAGAGTAGAAAAGAATATATATATATATATATATGTGTGTGTGTGTGTGTGTGTGTATTGGTTTCAAATTTTGGTACATGGTCAGCAATTTTGGATGAGGAGGTGGAGGGGTGGAAGTCGATTACATCGACCCCAGAACTCAACTGGTACTTATTTTATCGACCCCCGAAAAGATGAAAAGCAAAGTCCTCCCCGGCATCATTTGAACTCAGAACGTAAAGTCGGAAGAAATGCCGCTAAGCATTTTGACCGGCGCGGTAACGAGTCTGCCAGTATGTGTGTGTGTATGTGTATGTGTGCATACAATCATATATATATATATATATATATATATATGTGAGTGCATACATATTTATACACATAACACATACAGAGACATACATACATATACACACATACAGATAATAGTCGTAAGTGTGGCTGAATAAATGTAGAGTTCAGTTGAGTTGTATCTGTGACACTGTCTTACTACCCTTTTCGATTGAGTTCATTTCACGTACTTAACACGTACCCTTCTAACCAGTCTTCCAGTCATGTGTTCCACAGTTTGTCGTGTTAAAATCAGCATTTAAATTGTTTGCCAAACGAACAATCTAAAGGTGGTTCGGTTCCGCAAGGTTAGCTTTCCTTTCGTCACGATCAGAGAAAACAAAAGCTTTCAATGGTGCCTACCCAAAAAGCTTACGAGATACGGTACATTACTTTTAAGTCATCGAGTCAAGATTCAAAGTCATTCAAAAAGTCACTCTTTAATAAACTGAATAAAGCAAAACTATAAAATGATGTTTCGGTCTCGTTCACTACCACCTATCCTTACGTCTCTTCCACGACCTCTTTCTTTCTTTCTTTCTTTCTTTCTTTCTTTCTTTCTTTCTTTCTTCCCTCCTTCCTTTCTTTCTGTCTTTCTTTCTTTCTTTCTTTCTTTCTTCCTTCCTTCTTTCCTTCCTTTCTTTCTTTCTGTGTGTGTGCCGATTTTCTCTTCCTCCGTTTTTCCATTCTTTGAACTTTCCGTCTTTCCGACGAAGGGCTCCGCCCGAAACGTCATACTCTCTCTCTTTCCTTTCCCGAGCGTCCAATAACACTATCCGTATCACGTCCTCACTTTGTTGTTCTTTTGCTATTGTTTTTTGTGTTTTTTTGAACTTATATATATATATATATATATATATATATATATATATATATATATATATATATAAAATATACAAGAATAAGGGCAGGGAATCGTCAATTAATAATAGAATTAATAATTAACAATTTTGCCAAGTAGTTCAGTATGAAAATGTAGAGTTTTTATATATATATATATATATATATATATAATATATGTATATATATATATATGTGTATATATACAGCCTTGGCCAAAAGTATTAGGCCATCCCAACGTTTTGGGGTTCAGCTATCCCAATGTTAATGAAACTCGTGCACATGGTAGATTATGATATATTTCACAATATACATTAATTTTAATAACTGGTTGACCCTTCTTTAGCATCAATTACCACTTTTATACTATACTGTACATATACAACCAATTGTGAATAAGACCAACGTCCAAAATGAACTTATGTTTCCTAGATTATTTCAGAATTTTATGCCAAAATACATTGTAGATACAGTTAATAAACAACAAAATGCATAAAACAAGGAAGTTTAGTAAGTGTGAGAGAGGTCAAATCGTAGCTCATCATGAAGATGGAATGTCTCAAAGGCAAATTGCTCAGAAGATGAAATGTTCTCGATGTGCAGTGCAAACGACTTTCAAGCGCTTCAGAAAGACAATGATGTGAAGACAATGCAAAGAACAGGCAGAAAAAGGTTACATCACCTCGTGATGACAGATCTATCATCCGCCAGTCGCTCAGAAACAGATGAAAAACATCGTCAGAGCTCTGTGCGGACTTCAACAAGGCAAGTACTTCACAAACATCAACCAGAACTGTTGAAGAAGGCTTGTAGAGTACGGTATGAAAGGCTGTAAAGCCAGGAAGAAGCCATGGGTTTCTGAAGCGAATATGGAAAAACGTCTTCAGTGGGCCACAACCCACTCAAATTGGACCAGTGAGCAATAGTCAAAAGTCATATGATCTGATGAAAGTAACTATGAAATAAGATAGTACATGTATTCAATCAACATATAAACTTAATGTAACTGGTTTGTTGCCCAAAATATATAAAAAAGTATCCAACATAAAGCTAATTCTATTTTTCATGTTTTTACTCAGGTTTTCGGTACATCTGGTTCAACTTTCTTGCATCACATAGTTGGGGAAGCAGTTAAGGCTGAATGTCTGGTACCAACCGTAAAACATGGGGGTGGTTCTATCATGGTGTGGGCCTGCATGTCTGTCACAAGACCAGGAGAAATGTTTTTATGTCAGGGAAGGATGAATTCAGCTACCTATGTTTCTATGTTATCGGATGTTTTAGAGCTAGTAATTACTAAATTGCATCCAGGAGTGTCGAAAAACAGCAAAGAATACTCGTCAATGGTTTGACTCACATGGTATTGTTGCCATGGACTGGCCATCTCAAAGTCCCCATCTAAATCCGATCGTATACCTATGGAGAACCCTTGGTGAAGTTATCAGGAACACAACAATTAAAAATAAAGAGCATTTGTACCTAAAGTTGAGAGAAAAATGGAGTAAAATTGCACAAGAAACTAGTTGATTCAATGCCTAACCGTATAAAAGCGGCAACTGATGCTAAACGAGGGCCAACCAGTTATTAAAACTAATGTATATTGTGAAATATACCATAATCTACCATGTGCATGAGTTTCATTAACATTGAGATAGCAGAACCCCAAAACATTGGGCTGGCCTAATACTTTTGGCCAAGGCTGTATATATATCTTTTGGGCGCGAATTTTACACGAGTAGAAGCTTTTTTAAACAATTTTTATCCTGAAAATCACCTGCATAAATTACACAGGTGCGCAAATTACATGGTTTTTTACGGTATATACATGTATATATATACACGTATATATATACACGTATATATATATATATATATATATATATATATATATATATATATATATATATATATATGTATATATATATATGTATGTATGTATGTATATAACGCATACACACACATATATATATATACAAATATACACACACGTATGTATGCAGGCGTGGCTGTGTGGTAAGTAGCTTGCTTCCCAATTACATGGTTCCGGGTTCAGGCCCACTGTGTGGAACCTTGGACAAGTGTCTTCTACTATAGCCAGAGGCGGACCAAAGCCTTGTGAGTGGATTTAGTGGACGGAAACTGATATATATATATATATATATATATATATATATATATATATGGGGGGGGGAGTGGTGGTGGATGTGTGTGTGTGTTTGTGTGTGTGTGTTTGTGTGTGTGTGTGTGTCTGTGTGCGTGCGTGTGTTTGTGTGTGTGTGTGTGTGTGTGCGTGTGTTTGTCCCCCTAACATCGCTTGATAACTGATGTTGGTGTGTTTATGTCCCCGAAAATTAGCGGTTCGGCTAAAGAAACCGATAGAATAAATACTAGGATTACAAAGAATAAGTCCTGGGGTCGATTTGTTCGACTAAAGGGGGTGCTCCAGCTTGGACGCAGTCAAATGACTGAAACAGGTAAAAGAATAAATATATATACACTGATAGAGAGAGGGAAAGAGAAACTTTTTTTCGATATAGCTTTATGCTATAGAAACACGCGCGCGCACACATACATACACAGACACACATGCGCGCATACACACACAGGCATGTACACATATATAAACATATATATAAATATATATATATATATATATATATATATATATATATATATATATATATATATATATATATATATATATATATGCCAAGGTACGAAACTCTCATCCCTTGAGTCACTCTGTTGCTAAATATTAATAAAAAATATATACATCTATACATAAATACATACATATACATACATATCCAGACACACACACACACACACACACACACACACACACACACACACACACATATATAGATAGATAGATAGATAGATAGATAGATAGATAGATAGATAGATAGATAAAGAGAGAGAGAAAGAGAGAGAAAGAGAGAAAGAGAGTGAGAGAAAGAGAGAGCTGTTGATTCACCGAAAAGCGATAAGTTACAGAACTCAATACATAAACTTAGAGCACCCTTTAATGCATGTTAAATGAAAGGTTGGATCTTTGTGGTTATCGTCGAAATCTTAAAAAAAAATTTAACGTATAATATAGATGTAATTTTTGATGCTGGATCTGGATTTGCTGTTCATTCATTCCAGAAAAATTTTACTAATATGTTACAAGTGTGCAAAGTCCGATAATTTTCAAAATTATCAGCCAATCAGAAAACAGCGCGTTTGCTGCCTCTTCCATCATCTATCACAGTAGCGATAAGGTAGGACGGAGGGGGGCACCGGCATGTCAAAACATTAAACTAGCTGCAGTAAACAGTGAAAAATATTAAAATATTCGCTGATGCAACTTTGGCTTTGGGAAATGTTTGGAGGGACTCATCACAATCAAGCCATTGAGCTGATCGTTTACGGTTATCATAAAGGATCCACTTTTCGTCACAAGTGACTATTCGGTCAAGAAAAGGATCATTGGTGTTTCGCAGAAAGCGCATCGAGCACACTTCAAAGCGCTGAACCTTTTGATTTGCATTGAGCTCATGCGGTACCGATTTATCGAGCTTTTTCATCTTACCAATTTTCCGCAGATTGCGTGATGAGACCGTTGCAGTACCGACACCAAGTGACTGAGACATTTCTCTGATATGTTGACGTGGGTTTTGTTCAACAATTGCTTTCAATTGTTCATTGTGAAGATTGCATGACCGTCCTCTACTTTCTTCATCTTCAAGGCTCTCATCACCACTACGGAATTTCTGAAAACACCTTCGTACTGTACGGTTACTAGTGGAACCATCTCCCCATACTCTGTTGATATTGGCAGCAGTTTGGGAGGCGTTGTGCCCAAGCTTGTGACTGACGCAAGAAAAGTAAGCGAAAGTCCTTTTTTGTCATGTTTATAATTAAGGGCGTTTATGCTTCAAGAAAGTTTTCTGTCTGAAATAAGTAGAAAATTATTAAAGAGCATACATCAATTATAAAGTATGTCGAAATTCACTTAAAATATAATTAAAATACTATGATAAAATTGCTCTTCAAAACACAACACTTAGAGCGGCTATTATTTTCGGAACAACCTAAAACAATGTTACTTGAGTAAAATTTAGCTGTTATTTCTGGTATACATTGAACCATTTGTTTTATATTATTGTTTATTGTTGTTGTAGATTAGGATGTTCAGTTTCACATCACCTTTGGCCCACTATCAAAGGCATTCTAAGCATGACCTTCCGAACTGTTTTGGAGGGATGGGTGGTCTATCTAAAACTATATTACCCAATGTGCCACTCCGGTTTTTGTATGGTGTAATGTAGGGTGTAATCTGAGGTGGGGATTTCACTGCTATTTCTAGCTGCTAAATGGTTCCCTTACTGATCCATTGGTTTATTAGTTGATGGCTACCTTAAACGGAGATTTCATCAAGTTAAAAGGTCCTAATTTTGGCACAAAATCAAATATGTATGAAAAGATGATTTGGTTAATTCTAAAGGAATTCTCTTAGAATTAATGCAGTAACATTACAATAGAAATTTGGTTCTGTGCTCTAACGAGGTTTCGGTAATTCAATCAGCATTTTGCCACAAGAGAAATGAAGATGACCAAAACCAATGAAAGACCAAAATCAAAGAAACGGTATTTAATTTCGTCTTTAACTTCCATTCCTTCAAGCGTCGATTAAAATAATTTTCAATTATATATTTGTATATTAAATTAGTTATACTGCATACTACCTAGCCAGCATTTTATTCTATATATAAATAAAATCACTCAATATTTATTTTAAGCAAATATGGTGAGTAGGAACAATACATTAATGCAAAAATATAGGGTAGTTCAATGAGACTACAATATAATAATTTCTAATTCTGGAAGATGTCAGTAATTTTTTGAGGAGAGCTTAGCCAATTAAATCTACGTTACTACTTCCTTGGTATTTTATTTTATTGACCTCAGTAATATTTGAACGTAGAACGTAAAGAGCCAGTGTCGCAGTTCATTTTGTCTTATTCTTTGATGATCCAACGATTCTGTCCGTTCATCGTACTCAGTACAACAATGTAATGAAAGAGTTATCAATACTTGGGAATCTCAGTGTAGATTTCTGCTGGAAACGCCAACCAAATCATATATATGGATATATATGTATACACACACACACACACACACACACACACACACACACACACACACACACACACACACACACACACACACACACATATATATATATATATATACACATACATATATATATATGTATATATATATTTATATGTATGTATATATATATATATATAAACAATATATGAGTATATGCATATATATGTACATGTGTGTATATACCTTCATCCACATGTACACATAGATGCATAACTGGGTACATGACGTGGCAAAGGAACATGGACAAAATGATAAACAAGGTACAACAAACAAGCTAGCCACATAGAAACATCTCCTTCATCAGCTGCCACCATTAAAACACCGGCGTTTCGAAGAATTAAGGCAGTACGCATCGTTGAAATGGTTCTTCCCACGAACACAAATTAAATCATTTTCGTGGAGGATAGTGGCGGACGGAAAACAAGACAGGAAAACGAAACGGTGAATAAGCAAACAAGCAAAAGGCTGTACAGCCAGACGGGAAGTGTGTATGTATTGAACGCTGTGAAGCACGTACAGGAGGGGCAAAGAAGTACGTGCGAGCTTGGTGATTCCAAGAACGAAAAGAAATAGCAGCCGGACACACGTGACCAAGGCTGTGTGAAGAGAAAGAGTAGCAGAGGGGAAAGAAGGGGAGGAAGTAGAATAAAAGTGAGCAGCGAGGGGTAGAGAGAGAGAGAGAGATAGTAGTAGTAATGGTGAGAGGCGAAGGACGAGTAACAAGAGATAGAGAGAGAGAGAGATATATAGTAGTGACAGGTAGAGGCGAAGAATGAGAGGGGAGATAGAAATACAGATAGAGAGAGTCGCGTTAGAAAAATAGTTAAAACTTACTGTATATAGGTTAACGCGTGCGTTCTGTCGTGATACAAACAATATATGAGTATATGCATATATATGTACATGTGTGTACATATATGTATATATATATATATATATATATATATATATATATATATATATATATATATATATATATATATATATATATATATATATATATATATATATATATATATATATATACTAGCTGTTGGACTCGGCGTTGCTCGTGTTTTCCGTGTTGAGGTTAAGCCCACCTCTGACTTGGTATTGAAATTTTCTACGTTTTCGTGCCTATTATATGTTGAAATATTAAATCTGATTCAGCAGCGATTTTACTCGGTTAACGCTTTCGATATTCTCCTACATACTGGACCGTCTGAAATCGCTGTCAAACTCTTGGGTGTACCTCGACCCGTTGAGAGTGATGTTTGTTTATTTCTTTCCCCTTAATACCACCTTCTATACAAAATCGATCAGCGTGTCCAATCTCAGCAAACTCCGAAGAAAAGTGTTAAGGTTATGTCATAAAATAGAATCCATATGACCATTTGAATGAAAATATCCCATTGACTTTTAAATCCCAATACATGACATGAATAATCGATGTTTCATAATTCGAAGTGCTTAATTTTACTCATGGATCAATTTTCTTCAAAATCAGTTCTTTATTTTATTGTGAGTGAATTTTGACGATTTCTACCTTTCACCAATTTAATTTTAATTCTACTACATGACTCCGATCTTAAACTTTACCTAAATGTCAAATTTCATCAAAATCGGATGAATTCTGTAAACTCTTGATATTTTATCAAAAAAAAAAAAAAAAACTCTCTTACCCCTATAATCAATCTTTAAATATTTTAATCTCATAAAATATTAATCCTATGGGTAATTGCATACAGCATAAAATATTAATCCTATGAGTAATTGCATGCAAAAAGCCTATTGATTTCTTAAAATCCCCCGATCACGTACAATTATCGACTTTTTGTCAACTCTTCATGCTGACATCAGCTAATGGACATGAACTGTAATCATTTGTAAAATTTCTACAAAATCGATAAGAACGTCTCTAAGGAAATGCTTATTTGCATTTGTGCCCATTTCAAGCCCCTTTTGAATTAAATAAACACCTTTACCTTCTCCCCCACTACAAAATTTACCTAGATCTCAGATTCCATTAAAATCGGATGAACAATATAAAAGTTACGTCCAAAAATAAAATCCCGATGGGTATTTGCACGCAAAAAAAACTGTTGATTTTATAAAACCACTGCTCAGGCGCAACTTTTTGTCAACGACATATACTGACATCAACTCACTGCCTCGCTCACTCATCTATTTTCATCAAAATCGGACAAAAAATGCAGAAGCTGCTGAAAAATAACATCGTTATGGGAATTTCCATTCAAACGCCCGATTCAGCTCACAAAAATTGATGCCAACTAAACATTATCGAGTTTTCAAAAAATTCCGGCTTTATTTGAACTTCAGGGCATGTGATCTAACAATGTGCCAAAGAACCATTAAAATAAGTTAGACGTTGTGGGAGGAGTTAGAGTAACCCCAAACACACAGACAGACAGAGAGACAGACAGAGAGACAGACACCATTACACCATTACATATATATATATATAGATGTGTGTGTGTGTGTGTATACATATACATATATGTATGTATGTATGTATGTATGTATGTATGTATGTATATATATATATATATATATATATATATGTGTGTGTGTGTGTGTGTGTGTGTGTGACAGTTTCGAGATGAGGTATACAGCTGGAAATTTTACAACAGATTCTGTTCATACATCGCACTTAGTACTACAATGTAATGAAACAGTTATCGATACTTGGGAATCTCAGTGCAGTTGTTCGATCTTCTGGAAATGCTAACCAAATCTTTCTTTATTCCTCACGCGCACTGTTTTGGAAAAGAAGGTCACATTAGATAATGTGGTCATGCACACAGTGCGCCTATAAAAATCACGAGATGGTGGACATGGCTGGAGCATCTTACATCAACTATACCAACTACTACTACTACTACTACTACTACACACCACCGCCACTACGACGATGACGTCAACGATGACCACCACCACCACCACTACTTGTGGTAAGTAGCAACTACGACAATCTCTGGATTAAAAAGAAGTACAAACAGCCGTCACTTGTGAACGAGTATGGATTTATAGGAGAGACACCATGCTTTCGCAGATATTTTAGGTTCTTATATAAGCCGCTTCAGCCTTCACCTAGTGAAACATCGAGGATATAACAGGAGTGGGGAGAGAAGGCTGCGCTAGCTGGCACTTGGCTGGTACTTATCAAATCTGAGTAGATTGGAAACAATGTGAAATGAAGAGCTTGAATCAAAACAAGGATGCAAAGCAGCGACCAGTCTGGGGGAAAGAAATCCACGAAAGAAATGGTCAAAATCTGAACACTTTAACTAATTGGCCATGTGTCTTTACCTTTTTGGAATTGTAAATCCTTAAATTTAGGGTATGACATGTTTTGACACAGCTGTTTTGGCGCAGCTAATTTGGCGTCACTGATTTGATGATGACTTATTTGTCATCAGACGTTTTAATGTTTCTTTTCCTCTCACCCTTCCGTTTCCCATCTTTCTTGGCCTCCCCTCTCTCTTTGTTTACTCATATGAGCCTATTTGTCTTTATGTGTATGAGGAGAGGGAAAGTCTTTATGTCAATTGTGTTTAATTAATAAATTGTAATTTCTCTCTCTCTCTCTCTCTCTCTCTCTCTCTCTCTCTCTCTCTCTCTCGCTTTGTATATGTATATTTCTTTGCGTGTATGCGTGAGTGCGTGTGCCAAAAAGTACTGTCACCAAAACAGGTTTCATGCCCAGAGAGCTGTGACGAATCGGTAGCGGCCGAACAGATGCGGTCAATCGTCTCTTTCTGTTAAATCTCCTCATTTCACACACGCGCACACACACACACAACTACATGCACACACATTGAGTAAACGACTGACGCTCAACTATGATGCTGTTATTTCCTGTTCTGTTTTTAGTTGCTCTACAGCAAATTAAAAAGGCGGAATTCTGGTGTAAACATCCCGTATAACTCCTCATAACTTATTTCATTTTTGGAATTTTCAGAAAATTTTTGTGAATTTGTATTCTACACGTGGGAATTCATACGATTATGAAGAAAGTAATACTCTCCCAGCACTAAATCCTAAATGTTTTATTCCTTTACGAATTTTTTTTTATAAGATTTTAAAATACGGACAGTCCAAAATTTTGCTTAAATCCCGGCAGTGGACCACCTTTCGGTACATCATCATTCCATTAAATGTGTTTATGAAGAGAAAAAAATTGAAAAACATCAACACACGGCAGAGTGGCAAGAAACGAGGACAGTTTTAGGTGGTCGTGGGATGTGCTAAAAACAACAGTTAAATCACCCTTAAATCACACACACACAAAAAATTGCATAATCGTATGAATTCGCGTGTGTAGAACACAAATTCACAAAAATTTTCTGATACAAAGAAAAAATAGAAAAGTTATGAGCGGTTATATGGGGGTGCTTAAACCAGAAATCTCACCATTAAAAGTTCTATCAAAATTGAATTACTTTTCCACAGGTCATAGAGCAAGAACATCAGTAAACCTGATCATAGATGCAATGCACAAATACCTTGATCACACCATAGAACAGCAGCTGCAGAAACAACGTCATTGACATGATATTAATTGCTCTGTAGAAGTATCTTGACCCTATTATATATTTCTTATGTTCTGCTCTCAGTTATATCGACTCCCTTCTAATTAAGATCCTTTGTCATGATTTCGAGTCTCTTAACGCGATACCACTTTGGCAGCTGTTTCGTCATGGATGACAGCTAAGTAGTTCTGTACATGGTGCCGCGAACGTCGGACGTGATGGCGCAAACTTCTCTAATCAAAATCCGTAACTGGTTTATTTTTGAGTAATAAATAAGAGAAACACCCTTTATCTACCAACGTAGCATTATTCAAACCGGATTACGAAATATATCTTACATCAAGCAAGAGGAATCTGACTTGTACCATTTTAACTGAAATTGATAACAACAAAACTAACATTAATACTAACAAAGTAGTACTACGATACCCATAAATCGTGTAAGACAGTGTAAGCACTCCTCTCGGGGAAATTAAATAAAACGAAAGAAGAAAAATGGAAATGGATCTCCATCGGTTTCGAAGATGAATTTTCAGTTGTTCAATCAACTGAGCTACATACTCATTGAACTGGCTTATAAGTTACTGACTATTTTCCAGAAAGGTATACTCTCAGCATATTTTTCGTGGGTAGATTCAGCATGACACAGGGTATGTGATAAGGCTTGCCGAGGCTATGGTAAATGATGTTTGGTCAAGGTGCCACATATTGAATCCAAACCTCCTGACAGTGAAGCGAACTTCTTAACTATTGGATCATACTGCATCTACGTACTTCCATGCATGCATGCTTATATGAATACATACATACATACACATATGTGTATATGTATATATATATATATATATATATATATATATATATTATTATAGATTATATATGTATATTGTTATGTCTCAAGCTACTGCTATCTAGCACATTCTGATGATCTCTACTCAACCGCTACACAACTGCAACTCGACTGCTACTCAACACTCCTACCACGGCCAGACTACCTCTATTTATATGTCTTGAGAGATCCCATTTCTTCGCCTGGGGGCGTCGACACAACACACACACACACACACACACACACACACACACACACATATATATATATATATATATATATATATATATATATATATATACATATATATATATATATATATATATATATATATATATATATATATATATATATTGGTACAGGCGTGGCTGTGTGGTAAGAACCTTACTTCTCAATCACATGGTTCCGGGTACAGCCCCATTGCGCAGCATCTTGAGCAAGTGGCTTCTACTATAGCCTCAGCCGACCAAAGCCTTGTGAATGAATTTGGTAGACGGAAACAGAAGCCCATCTTATATATGTATATCTATATATCTGTGTGTGTGTGTGTGTGTGCGTGTGTGTGTGTGTGTGTGTGTGTGTGTGTGTGTGTGTGATTTTTCCCCACCACTGCTTGACAACCAGTGTTGGTGCATTTATGTCCTCGTAGTATTTCGGCAAAAGAGACCCATAGAATGAGTAGCAGGCTTAAAAAATAGTTTCCGATGAAGGGATATATAAAATATCCTGGAAACAGCTGTAAGACCTTCTATTTATAAATGTTCTGAAATCTTTCACTCACAGCCTCGGATTTTTATCTCATTCTGTTAATTTATATATATACTAGCAGTATAACCCGACGTTGTCTGGGTGTGACTTATTACGCCATCTACGATAAGTCTTGCTAGGTGAAAATCAACTAAAAAAGAAAGCCTTACAACGAAAAACCCTTATGATGTAAATATGTTCATAATTCAAAAGACGATGAAATTAATAGGGAAAGTCTGAAGACTGTTTTGCGTAACATTATTAAGCGTACGTAAATTTCATCCGTGTAATTGGCTATGGTTGAGACTATAACAGAAGACACTTGCGCAAGGTGTCACACAGTAGGACTGAACACGGAACCATATGGTTGGGAAACTAACTACTTACCGCACAGCCACGCTTACAAATCTTATTCTATTTTTTAAAAAGATTTCTCTGTAGAGAAAGGATAAGCACCCATGGCCTTTGCAGACCCTTGGATATTGCCCAGAGGAAGAAACTACGACTCGTGATTGCCGCATGCAGGCAATAATACATTAATAAAATGAGTTAATTTATCAGAACAACATAGATGTGGCTTGATTCATGCAATAGAGTAGATTCCATTGAGTCACTTTTCAGGATAAAATGGATCTAATAGAGAGGGGAGGTGGTGAATTTTCACGAAGAAAATTAATTTAGATATGAGATTATGCTTTAATTTCGAAATGAAATTAAATTTATTTGAATTTTATTTGAATTTTTTTACGATTAATAATTTAATAACACACGATGTAGGAGTGGTTTAAATATATTAATTCGCAACACAAATTGCAGTGCAAAGTAAACAGGTTAGAAACGTTTATAAATATTATTTTAATACTGGTTTATTTTACTTATAGCTAAAATAGAGTTTGTTGATATTGTTTAACTCGAGGTCAGCCCTGATCCAGAAGACTTGTCAAAAATGATACAACCGTGGCCATTTCTTCATTTTGTATGAGACATTTTTTTCATCTTTTATCTTTTACTTGTTTCACTCATTAGACTGCGGTCATGCTGGGGCACTGCCTTGAGGATTTATAGTCTAACGGATCGATTCCAATGCTTATGTTTTGTAAAGCCTGGTAATTATTGTGTCGGTATCTTTTGCCGAATCGCTAGGGGTTGTAAACACGTCAACACCATTTCTAAAGAGGTGGTAGGACACACACATGCCCCCCCCCACACGCCCCCCACACAAACACACACACACACACACACAGACACACACACTCACAAACACATACACACACAATTAGGTTTGTCAAAGTCCTTTCGATACCATCCGCGGTCTCATCTACTTCAGTGCGTCTGTTTATTATTGACATAAAAAACCGCCCCGAAGTTCAACTAACCGTGTTTCAACACACGAGACTACATAAAAAATCTTGCAAACCAAATACAAAACTGAATCTTAAATTATGTACACTGAAAATTCCATCTGTAAGTGGAACAGTAAAAACATGCAAAGAATTGACTAAAATTCAATATATAACTTTTTATTATCGTTTGTTGTTCGTTAGATATCAACTATTCTTCATAAAAATACTTCAAAGAATTAAAATAAAACTAAGAAACTATACAAACACAGGCAGGCAATGGCACACAAACACACATTTAAGCACGTGACTGTAGGTTTCAAACAAATCTATTGCTTGATCAACAGGCGTAAACGTTAATCTAAAATCAATGAGTTGAAAACATCTGTGCACAAATAAATTGAAATTCTATTACCAGACATAGGTACTACTCGTAATATATAAGGCACTTAACAATGTCATAGTACCAATTTTGAGAGGGCGGGCTTCAAAAGACCAATCTCTCACGTTACGTATATAAGTCTCTCTTTTCCTCTCTCGCTTTCTCGCTGAGCGTACATGCTTGTGTAAAGAGAGAAAGAGAGATCATAGAATGAAAGAGAAATGCACAACCAGATAGACAGACATAGATAGATAAGGAGATTGATAAAGACGTACATATATACACATGATCCCTCTCTCTTTTCATATATATATATATATATATATATATATATATATATATATATATATATATATATATATATATATATATATATATATATATACAAATATATACACTCACACATGCAAACACAGAGTGTGTCCGTAAAGTTATGGTGGGATTTCAAAACTATTTATTGATGTAACGTGCAACACTGCACATTTCAAATATATGTCGAATAAGAGACCAACTAATAAAGTTTACGTACAGTTTATTGCAGTTTGATGTGGCTTCCATTTGTTGGCCTACACACATTTAATTGGTACGCCAGTC
>NC_142928.1:137387946-137425446 GCF_046866305.1 Octopus bimaculoides
CATTAATCTTAGCAAGGTTTTGAAGAAGACTCAGGTAGACATAAATTATCTACAAGAGACTTCTTCAGACAGATAAAACTTAGGTTTATGCAACTTCAATGATTATAAACAACCGACATCAGTGAGAAGGAAACCAACAACGCCATCAAAACAAGATGGAAACATCAAACTATAAACATCAATCATCACACTATATGACTGCTTCTTCCAATTTTACATGAACAACAACACTCACAACAACAACAACAACAACAACAACTACTACTACTACTACTACTACTACTACTACATTGGCCACCACATCACCACTGTCACCAATACTTTAGTCACCATAGTAGCCTCTACGCGGCCATTTGACCATCTAGAAATAGCCCAAATCTCCATACGCTACCTGCCTATCTATCTATCTATCTATCTATCTATCTATCTATCTATCTATCTATCTATGTGTGGATATGTTTGTGTTATATGTGTGCGCGCGTACATTCGTATATATATATATATATATATATAGGGTCATCCCGTAAATAATGCGGTTTTTTATATACTTCTTATATTTTTCAAAATTAAAATAAATAAAGATCTTTTTTAATCCAAAATATACTCACCTTCATTTTCTACAATCCTCTTCCATCTATCTGGTAGACTTGCAGGGCCCCTCTTCTAAAATTCACTTGTCCGTGACGAAAAATACTCCTCCAGTACTGTTCTGACCTTGTCTACAGAATTCCTATTTTTTTCCGTCAAAATGATTTTGAAAACTGCGGAATGAATGATAATCGGATGGGGTAATGTTTGGCGAATATGGTAGGTGGAGCATCGTTTCCCATTCAAACTGCTCCAGCCTTTCGAATGTTATCCTCGCTGTATGTGGCCGAGCATAATCCAGATGGAAGAACACCTTTCGTCTTGAACGTAAGACGGTCGTTTTACTTCTAGCGCTGACTTAAGCCTCTCAAGCTGCTCACCGTAGATCTCGTTTGTTATCGTTTGGTTTGGGTTTAAAAGTTGAAAGTGGACTTAACCTTTCATATCCTACCAAACAAATGACAACACCTTACGTGGCTGAAGACATTTAACCTGGGATGCTGGAGTTTCTCCTTTCCCTACCCACTGACTTCGGCGCTTGACATTTACTATTCGGTCCAAAAAAAGGTTCATTCGTACGACGTGGCAGCAAAGAAGAGCACACATTCACTCTCTGCGCACTGGAAAAGTTCATGAAGTGCCCATTGACCCAATTTGCTGACTTTTCCGATGGCACGCAAGTATCGATGAATGGTTGAATGACCAAATCCATGCTTCTGTGCTAGTTTGTCAACAGTTGCGATGGCATCGTGTTTATTCCACCAAAGGTTTGCAGGAGGTCTTCGTCGAGTTCTACAGATCTTCCATGACGAGGCTCGTCTTCTAGGCTGCAGTTTCCGGCCCGGAATTTCTGGAACCACCGTTGACGCTGGCTTACGCTTATTATCCAATCCCTATATACTGCATTAATATTACTCGCACTTTCTGTTGCGTTGTTGCGTTTATTGAACTGATAGAGTAAAGTATGTCGAATATGCTCCTCTTCACTTCTATTATACCCATGAAAAAATAAAATGGAACTGCACTCTTCAGAACTTGCACTTACAATAAGTACAAGGTAAAGTTACTACCTGTTTTTAAAGCAAGTTCATGCAGGTAGTTTATCCCGCCTGCCTCCGACTTTTAGTTCATGCAATTGATAAAAACTGCATTATTTATGGAATGACACACACACACACACACATATATATATATGCTTTTCTACACTAGGCACAAGGCCCGAAATTTTGAGGGAAGGTGCCAGTCGATTAGATTGACCTCAGTATGCAAATGGTACTTAATTTATCAACCCCGAAAGGATAAAAGGCGTCCTCGGCGGAATTTGAACTCAGAACATGAAGACAGACGACATACCGCTAAGTATTTCGCCCGGCGTGCTAACGTTTCTGCCAGCTCGCCGCCTTATAATATATATATATATATATATATATATATATATATATATATATATATATATATATATATATATATATATATATATATATATATATATATATATATATATATATATATATATATATGTATGTGTGTGTGTGTGTGTGTGTGTGTGTGTTTATACATATAACATACATACTAACACGCACACATATGTATACACATCTGCTTGTGATTGTAATGAAATTATAGTCCTAATACATTTCTTCTAATTTCAATTTAACGACAAAGACAGCGTTTTCAGTCATTCGTGTTCGGTTTGCGATTTTGCTTAGTTGATGTATTTCATCTTGTTAATTTGAATAATTGTTTGTGCGAAACCTCACGATGCCGCGACATTTGCGTTGACAGGAAATGGTAAGATTGATTCCATTGAAAGAAACTTTAAGGCCAACATTGATGATCATTGATATGTTTTCGTTGAGAATCCATGCCAAGAACGAGAGTCACGCTCGTAAACAAGTGGCTTTGAAGAAAATGTAACAATGTGATAATGCGTGGCGGGTGAGGAGAAACAAAAATGGAAAAAGAATAGAATAGAAAAAAGTAATAGTATAAAAATATCAAAACAGAATTAATAAAGAGGACAATTAAAGAAAAAAATATAACAGAAAAGAAAATATTGGAATCTCGTGAGGTTTACAGACGAGACTAGAAAAACTAGACAGGCAGTAAAAAGTAAAACTTACAGAGTCCGATAAAAGACTGATAAACAGGAATAACACACACGCGCGTGCGTGCACACACGAGTGTTTATGTAAATATATGTGTGTTTGTGTGTGTGTATACTTATGTGTGTATATGTATACATGAACATATAATGTTTTAAGCGTACGTATGCATGTGTATGTATGTGTGTGTATATATATATATATATATATATATATATATGGAGAGAGGAAGAGAGAGAGAGAGAGAGAGAAAGAGAGTGAGAGACTAAAAAAGATGGGAGGAGGGGGGAGGGAGAGAGAGACACCCACGATATAGGTGTCTGCATATGCGGAGAGAGAGAGAAGGGAAGGAGGAAAGAAAGATAAAAGTGGAGATAAACAGAAAGAGAATGAAATTCAGTGTTAGAATATATATATATAATTCATAGAAGGGAAAACAGAGTGAGAGAGAGTGAGAGGTAGATAGATAGAAAGAGAAAGAGACAGACAAAAAGAGAGAAGGAGAAGGAGAGAAAGAGACGGACGAAAAAGAGGGGAGAAGGAGAGAAAGAGAGAGGGAGAAGGAGAGAAAATGAGAGAGAGGGGAGAGAAAGAAAGAATACGTGAGAGAAAGAGTGCGAGAGAATATAAGAGAGGGAAGGAGAATGTGTGAGAGACGGGGAGAGAGAGGGAGTGGGAGAGAGAGAGAGAGAGAGAGAGAGAGAGAGAGAGAGAGAGAGAGAGAAAGAAAAAGAGACCTCGAATACTGATTGGCCAATTGTTCTGTATAATTAATTCTATATAAGGAAGTTTTTCAAGATTGGTATAGAAACGTGGATTTGAGATAAACAGAGAAGAAAAATACAAAACAAAAGAAACATATAATAAAAAATAAAGAAAAGAGGTGAGAGAATGTAAAGTGGGTGGAGAGAGGAGAAAGAAACTGAAGAATAAATATGTTAATGAATGGCCGATGAAAATATTCTAATATACTAACAATGTAAGCGCATGCGTGGCTACGTGGTAAGGCTTCCCATCCATGTGATTCTGGGTTCAGCCCCACTTCATGGTACCTTGGGCAAGAATCTTCTACAACAACCCCGGTCTGAGGCAATAGTAGAAGCCATGCAAGCAAATGCAAGCAAATGTTTGTTGTGCCCTGTTGTGATTTGGTAGAGCGAAACTGAAAGAATCCCAACGTATATGTATGTGTGTGTGTGTGTGTGAGTGAGTGTATGTGTGTGTATATATATATATATATATATATATATATATATATATATATATATATATATAAGTATATATATATGTGTGTGTATGTGTGATATATATATATAGGTATATATATATGCATATGTATTTATATATATGTATATATATATATATATGTATGTATGTATATGTATATATATATGTGTGTGTGTGTACATGTGTGTATGTATGTATGTGAGTGTGTGTCCTTGCGTGTCCTTCATCACCGCTCGACGAGTTGTGTTGGTGCGTTTATGTCCCTGTAACTTAGCGGTTCGGCAAAAGAGGCCGATTGAATAAATACCAGACTTTAAAATAATGTGCTGGGATCGATTTGTTCGACTAAAATTCTTCAAGGCGGTGCCCCAGCATGACCGCAGTCTAATGAGTGAAATAAGTAAGAAATAAAAGATAAAAGATATGGCTGAAGGAAAATATCTTATGGCGAGAGTTCTGCATACTAATGATGAATATGGTAGGGTTTCGCAATTTTGAGGGAAGAGTACGTCGATTACGTTAACTCCAGTGGCAAACTGGTATTCATTTTAACGACTTCCAAATTATGAAAGGCAAAGTCGATCGTAACGGCATATGAACTAAGAACGTGAAATCAGAGGAAATACTATTATTCATTTTGTCCGGCCTACTATCGATTCGGTCAGTTCACCGCCCTCGCATCTGTAATATAAATGAGATGATAAACTTCATTCAACTGAGATTACACGCCCACACTCACAAACTGACAGACATACACACGCTCATAAAATGGCCTCTGTCGTTTAAGGTTGACCATGACTTTGCACATGTATGGGCAGGCTTGGGTAAGGTTTTTGTGGAAAAAATGCGTTAACAATACAGGTAATTCTCTCCTCCCCATGCGACCGGTGTTTAGCCAAAGGAAAGTTGGTTAGCTTAGGCCTCTATGACTTGGCACCAGTGTCATCGTAGGTGTGCTGCTGATAGAAGGCAAAGAGCCAGAACAGATAATAAGCACAAGTTATCTTCTTCGTTCCTCTAACAATTCTACCAGTCCACCGCTCTGGATTGGTACTCTTCCATCAATCTCCAAAAGGATGAGAGGGAAAATTGACTTCGGCAGGATCTGAACTCAGATGGCAAAGTGTCGGACCAAATACGGTGAAATTATTCATGCAAAACTCCATCTAGTGGAACTTGTGATTGAAAAGCCACAATCAACTTGGGATAAGGTAAATAAGATAAGTTGATAGAAATTTTCAGACGATATAGATTATGTCGACTGCTGCTAACCTTGAAAGTCAAGTGGTGAGAACGAAGAAATTTCAGCTTAACTAGACTTCATCGAAGAGTACACAACTCGGTGTTTGTATGATGATGTTTAGAGAAGGAAGGAAAACAGGTAGTTAACCGAAATCAGGTTTCTTACAGGTATTAGATTCTTCAGTAAAAATAGAAATGAGGTTTCATCCCATTCAATTCCACAATAATGCAATAAAAAAAAATTACTGCGCAGAAGTCTAATTGGTAGTCTGTTCTGTGGAGAAGTCTCTTAATTTCCCTCCCCCAACAACACAATACAATACACAATCTTTTTTTGTTTGACACTTAAGTAGTCAGCTAAGCCATTAGCTTCTCATTGGTCTTTCTATCAACTGTGAATGGCTGGATGAACGAACGAAACTATTCTATTATTCTCTGGAGCTGTTTGTCCACAAGAAGCAACCATATTTTTTTAGCTTACATGGGGAAAAATGCCTTGTGGTATTTCTTCTGGCTTATTATACTCTGAGTTCAAATTCTACCTCCACACCAAGCTCATTGATAGAGAGTCAGATTTTTAGGGCAGGGATCTCTTGCGTGTGAATAAGGCGCGTCGAGTAAAATTTGGTGCCTAGCCACTTTATCATTGATAGAGGCAGCAAAGACAACCTCCTCACCTAATGCTGCTAAGGAAGTTATCAGCTTGGCTGACTACTTCTCCCATCAATGCCATCAGGGAAGGTTCACTGCGCCACAACAATTGTATCCAAACTATTCCTGTCTACAAATTGTTGTTAATTTTGGCATCAAACAACATTTAAACGTGTTTCTTCCTCGCGCCTGCTTTCTATTTTTTATTGATATATTTCAAGGTTCTTTATAGCGGCGGTAGCCGTAATGACCCCATGTTCCTGTAGCTTGACTATAATTTCAAAATATACGTTTACTTCCCTCCATCAGTCTTTGAATTTATCCATGCTTGCATTGAACATCTCCAAATCCTATATGAATGCCACAACAAAGGATTAATTTTTATTGGCATCACCCATTAATAAAACGCTTTTTTTTATTATCTATAAAAACGCAAATTTATGTTCCTCGGGCGATCCTACTGTCGTTGCTGCATCTTATTCATGGAGAGAAGAGCACTCATCCTGTATTTATTTTTATTTCATACATATGTATTTTATAATTCTTGCAAATGTACTGCCTTTTCTTTTATGACGTATAATCACTTTTTAAAAATAATTTTCTTGTATTAAATTTAGGTCTTATCATACGCATAAAACCAAAGAATTTGAAAACAGGTTTTCGCTCAAAGATTCTGTATTTTTGTCACGTTGCCATTCTTTTATTATATTTTACTGGACAACGCTACTCTTGTCTTTGTTGTTGCAAGACGTATTGGTACACACGTACAATGCATCTTTCTATATTTTGTGTTGTTGTTATCTGTGTTTAATTTATGTGTTATTGTCAAAATGTTCAGAATCGTAGTTAACATTAAATCAAGACATTAAAAATATTCTCCTCCTACGTAGAAGGAAGGTGGCAACTACCTGTGGCCATCTTAAAACTGCTGCTCGAAGCAGAATTCACATAAATATTTCTTCTTCTCAAGCAATATTTCTTCTCAAACAATATTTCTACTTCTCAAGATAGAAATGTGTGAATGAAACACATGCGCGTACATAAACACACATACACAAAAGAAAAATAACAGTATTACTACCTTTTAAGTGGAAAGATTTCAACAAGTTTGTTCGAATATTTCTGTTGGAAATGTTTGAAAAATACAATAAGTCATCAGTTTGAAAAGTGTCGGGAAAACTCAGCAGTTGTAAATCTGAAAGTGAAAGATGAGAAGCATGTATTGTTGCAGTAAAATGAACAACAGCAACAACAACAACAATAACAACAAGAACAACAGCAACAACAAGAACAACAAAAATAAAAAGATAATAATAATCCTTTCTACTGGAAGCAGAAAAGAAGGGAAGGGATTAAGTCGATTACATCGATCCCAGTCCGTAACTGGTACTTATTCAATCAGCCTCGAAAGGATGAAAGGCAAAGTCGACCTCGACGGAATTTGAACTCAAAACGTGAAGACGGACGAAATGCCGCTACGCATCTTTCCCAGAGTGCTAATGATTCTGTCAGCTCGCCGCTTTAGTAGTAGTAGTAGTAGTAGTAGTAGTAGTAGTAGTAGTAGTAGTAGTAGTAGTAGTAATGTAGTACCAGGTAGTGACTCTCATGGCTTTTGATCTTAACCGATTGGAAGTGTTATCATTTACATTGTTTCACCTTGGTGTAAAAGGTGGGTTACAGCAAATATTCTGCTCAATACCATAGATTTGCTTTTTAGTTGGTTGACCTTAACCAGTTGAGTATGTCCTATAGTGGCCGACAATGTGTGCATCTCTGATCATGAGAAAAAGTAGTGGGGGAGCATCATAGTCATGTGTTGAGAGAAATTCTTTGAGGTTTGAATTATTCACTTCAGGAAACATGGGTATTTTGTTCATCATCCTTAAACAACCCTTATTCAGGGACATTTTGAGCGGGATGGGCTGCATGACCTGAAGAACATTCTGAGCCCCACCTGCAAAGACATGTGCCGTTTATCTTGAAGTGAGATACCATGTCGCGCACTTAGAGTTGTGATGCATGTGCCTGGTGTACCCTTATCAGACGAGTAGTCATGATGGGTATATTGAGCTTCGTATATTTGTACTCCATTCTCACTTTGATGGCATACGCTGCCCTTTCGCATAATAATAATAATAATAATAATAATAATAATAATAATAATAATAATAATAATAATAATGATTGAAAGAGTTAAGGTAACTGATAGGCAAAGTGTAATAATGATTGAAAAAGTTAAGGTAACTGATAGGCAAAGTGAAATACTCTCTGAACCAACCATAAACACTAAGTCAGGTGAAAATCAAATAGATGAAGAAAGTCATACAAAAATCGACGCAACAGAACTACATGATCTAAAAAATCAAATCATGATTGAATGGCTGAAAATTAAAGAAACCAGTATGAATGAACGCGACACTCTCCCCAAAATTCGCAATTCTAACCAAAACCTGAAAATAATTGGTAAAATCCGCCTTGCACTTAAGGATATAATTTCAGCTAATGATGTTGATATTACAGATCTCAACCACCTGTACTATGCATCCGCAAAAATCTCAACGGTTCTATGTGGTGATAAGATTAGAAAACGACAACACTCCCACAAAAAGCCTTCTTGGCAAGAGCGCATTCAACACCAAATTAAGCTACTTAGATCTGACATAGAATGTTTGAAAAACCTTAAATTTGATAAGAGTATCAAACCTACAAAGACCCAAAAACTAAAGAAAAAATATAATGTGAAAACCATAGTTGACATTGATAACACCATAGAAACCATCAAGCAAAAGGTATGTGCTAAAGCTTCCCGCATAGCAAGGTATGAAAAGCGTGTTAGATTCTTCAGAGATAATAACATGTTCAAAAATAACCCCAAAAATTTCTACAGGAAGATAGGGAAAACACCACTAACAATAAAGTCTGTCCCATCAAAAGAAGAAGTGCAAGAATTTTGGAATAAAATCTGGGCAGAAGATAAAACACACAATGAAAAGGCCCCTTGGATTGATAGAATATCTACAGACCTAGACTCCTTAGAGGAGCAAAAGTGGGAGGGGGTCAAGGTAGAAGATATAAGATCTGCTCTCAGGAGGTCAAGCAAATGGAAGTCTCCAGGAAAGGATAAAATTCCTAACTTCTGGTTGAATGCCTTCCCAGAGAGCCATGAACCGCTAACAAAACTTTACAACGATGTTTTGCAAAATCCTAGTTTGATGCTCTCTTGGCTAGTTAATGGTTTAACATTCCTGCTTCCAAAAAATGAGGAAACAAATTAACCAAAAAATTATCGACCCATAACCTGCTTAACAACAATGTCCTAACCGAGTACACCTATAGTTTTTTAATAGAAAGTAGCATATTCCCTAATGAGCAAAAGGGATGTAAACGTGGATCTTATGGTTGTAAAGATCAGCTACTCATCAATAAGATGATCTTAGAAGATTGTCACAAGCGACACAAAAACTTGTCAATAGCCTGGATAGACTATAAAAAGGCCTTTGATAGCCTACCACATAGCTGGATTAGGAAATGTCTGGAAATGTATAAAATAGCTCCTACTCTGCGAAACTTTTTATCTGTAAGTATGAGATCATGGAGAACCACACTGACGTTGAACAATGACAATGAATCTCTAAATGCTGGAGATGTAAGAATTTCATGTGGCATTTTCCAAGGTGACTCACTATCACCACTCCTCTTCTGTCTAACCCTAATACCGCTCTCAAAATTGCTCAATGATGCACAGTATGGTTATAAAATATTTGATAAAAATATAAATTATCTCACTTACATGGATGATTTAAAGCTCTTTGCAAAAAAATGACCAACAACTCAAAGGCCTACTAACGATTGTTAAACAATTCAGTGATGACATCAGGATGTAATTTGGCCTTGATAAATGTGCAAAAGCTACCTTTATCAAAGGAAAAATGACAAAAACATCTAATGTGAACCTTGACCAGCAAAATGTCATAAAAGAGTTAGAACCAGCGGAGAGCTACAAATACCTAGGGGTAATTGAAGGGGACAATATCAAGCATTCAGTGATGAGGGAAAGGATCAGAAGAGAATGTTATCGCAGGGTGAGAGCAATACTGAAGACAGAGCTGAACGCGAGAAACAGGATCGAAGCGATCAATGCTCTAGCCATACAAGTCGTGACTTACAGTTTCAATATCGTTAACTGGTCAATTACTGAAATATGTAATGTTGACAGAAAAATACGAAAACTGTTGACAATGCATAGAATGCACCACCCTAAGGCAGATATAGAACGTCTTTATCTGCCAAGAAAAGAGGGAGGCCGAGGACTTCTACAGCTGGCATTAACAATGAAGGTAGCCACAATTGGCCTAGATACCTATCTGAAAAACTCTGAGGACTGGATGCTAAAACTTGTCTCAAAACATGAAAGCAAGAAAGCATCTTACTCAGTAACAAAACAGGCAAAGGAATATCTAAGTGAATTCCAATTGCAACAAATTCAAGAATTAGACGAACTAGAAACACCTGCAGAAAAAGCTAAGTGCTTGAAAACCCGTGCTAAAATTGCTGCCTTAGATATTATGACTGAAAAATGGCATGGAAAACCTCTCAATGGCAAATACCCAAAGAGAGCGAATAAAGCAGATATTGACAAAGCCCTTACCCATCAATGGCTAATGGCCTCTGGCTTGAAATCAGAAACAGAGGGGTTTATCATAGCAGCCCAAGATCAATGCCTACCTACAAAGAACTACCAGGCCAACATATTAAAGAACGGCAGCTCCCCATTATGTCGTATATGCCAACAACAAAATGAGACAGGCATGATAGAGCTGCACAATATATTCACTGGGTAATATGCAAAAACCTGGACTTGCCCCATGATAAAAACTGGTGGGAACACAAACCACCCCCAGTACTTGAAAATGATCACATCGCACTCCTCTGGAACTTCACCATTCAAACTGACAGAAAGATAGACGCAAATAGGCCAGACATACTGAAAGACTTCAGACAAAAATCATGCCTCCTCATCGATATGACTGTCCCAATCGATATAAACGTATCTGTCAAGACCTACCAAAAACTGAGCAAGTATAAAGATCTTGAAATAGAAATTAGCAAAATGTGGTATTTGAAGACGAAAACAATACCTATTGTCATAGGTGCCCTGGGAATGACAGCGAAACGGGCTGATTACTACCTAGCTCAGATACCAGGAAACCCCAAAACGGCTGAAGTTCAAAAGATAGTACTCATGGGAACTGCCCATATCCTACGTAAAATGCTGTCTATGTGATCTGAAATTTTAAAACAAACACATAATTTTCTTATGGTTTCTTAAACATTCACTAGAACAAAACTGTACAAATCCAAATATATGGTACCCTAGGCATAACACCTACATGAACTTCTCACTTGTTGTCTCTTGAGGTCTCTGGGTGAGACTTGGATCCAACTTGTACAAATGCAAAACAAAAGTCAAACATAAAATAATAATAATAATAATAATAATAATGCAGTACCAGGCAGTGGCTCTCATGGCTTCTGATCTTAATTGATTGGAAGTGTTATCGTGTACATTGTTTTGTCTTGGTATAAAAAGATGGGCTACAGCAAATATTCTGTTCAATACCACAGATTATCTTGTCAGTTGCTTGACCTTAACCACTTGAGCATGTCCCTCAGTGGCTGACGATATGTGCATCTCTGATCATGAGCAGAAGTACTGGGGGAGCATCATAGCCATGTGTTGGGAGGAATCATTTGGGGTTTGAATAATTCACCTTTGGAAACATGGGTGTTTTGCTCATCATCCTTAAACGAACCTTATTTAGGAACCTTTTGAGCGGAATGGGCTGCATGACCTGAAGAACATTCTGAGCCCCACCTGCAAGGACATGTGCTGTTTATCTTGAAGTGAGATACCATGTCGCGTACTTATAGTTGTGAAGCATGTGCCTGGTGTACCCTTATCAGACGAGTAGTCATGATGGGTATATTGAGCTTCGTATATTTGTACTCCAGTCTCACTTTGATGGCATACGCTGCTCTTTCGCATAATAATAATAATAATAATAATAATAATAATAATAATAATAATGATAATAATAATAATAATAATAATAATAATAATAATAATAATAATAATAATAATAATAATGATGATGATAATAATAATAATGAAAATAATAATAATAATAATAATAATAATAATAATAATAATAATAATAATAATAATTATTATTATTATTATTATTATTATTATTATTAATGTTGTTGTAGTAGTGGTGGTGGTGGTAGTAGTAGAAGTAGTAGTAGTAGTAGTAGTAGTAGTAGTAGTAGTAGTAGTAGTAGTAGTAGTAGTAATTTAGAGCAATACAAACGACATTAGAGATTTACATTAACATGTGTCAACAATAAAATCAATAAGAATTAATTAAAAAAATTGTATCAAAATTCCCCAATAAGAGAGAGTACTACCATAGATATGCAAGGAACCTCACTAATCCTGGATCACATTGAGTACCTCTCCATTTTGCAGGCGCCAGCTTAGAGTAGGCCAAAACACTCGCACCATCCTCACCACATTCTCCCACCCTTCATGTATTGAGGTAGGGGCTATACCTCCCTCTCAATATTCACCTTCCTTTGCAAATGGAACTTAAAATGTCTATGAGGGTTTGGCCGAAAAGGAAAGCGTTTGTTTTCAGTCCTTTTTGCCTCGTCCACCATACAACCTCTTTCGCCATCGCCCCTAGGTAGCGGAAAAAACTCTCTGCCCTTCTCGATCAAAAAAGAGGCGGCGAAGCAGCTTTCAGAATGGAAGCAGACGCTAGTCGGATCCGTCCCACACCTAACTGCAGCTGTTCGACATAACTCCACAAGTTAGCAATGTTCGCTACTGTACAGTTTCGTGGCATTTCAAGCAGGACTGGCTGACGGCGCTACCATGCATACAGATTTTATCTTTCCTTAACCGACAACGTCCCCTCGGCAGCCCTGCCAGGCCAGGGATTTCTAGAAATTTTCCATAAGCCCTGAACTGGAAAGCCCTCTGGTATAGACCAGACAACTGATTCTTATCAACGTCTATAAATTCCCCGAGGACATCGTCGCTCTTACCCGCCACTAATCCTATATAGAACACCACGAAGAAGCTTACAGCGACCGCATTGCCCGACTACTAGAAGACTATGAGCATCTGATTACTCTAGGGTCTATCTCAGGCTGCGCTTGATCCAGGGCTGCAGTTCTATCATAAAGACGTGCTGTGGAAAGTGATTCCAACAAACGGCGACCGCAGGTGCTCACCGTCGAGAAGTGATGATGTCAGCCTCAGTGTACATTTATACAGCATTCGCCACCGCATGCCTATCCTTCCACGCTTTCAGCCATCCAATTTCTGTACAGATATCTTGTATTCTAAATCTACACTCGTACGTTTTATTTCATGTCCTTAAAAAGAATTCTCTTAAATACTATTTATCCTTTAATTTACGTTCTCATTTATTTCAACTTCTATGGCGATTCTTTCCTTTTCTATCTGTATTCATTTCACTAACTAAGTCTCACCCGTTACATAAAATCGATCAGTTTAGACCCAACATGTTGGGCGGTAGGTGTTAGTATGAAATTATTGGGTGCACCATCGATTAATCTTACAGAGAATTAGTTATTTTAAGAACGAGCATAACATGCTTGACCACTAATCTTCGCAAGGAAAGCCAGAATCAATTGGTATGAAAGGAGAAGGAGAAAAGTAAATGAATAGGAAACGAAAAGTTCAGTGTAGTTGATAGTTAATGAGATAGATGAGAAAACGCCTAGGATGAAGTGACATGGAAGTTTTTCGGTTTCGGTGTTTGAAATAAAGTTGAAGAAATAAATGAACTAAAAGATGGTTTGGAGTTGTATTTTGAAAAAAATTACAAAAAAGATGGGTTTACAAGAAAATTAATCATTTATAGATTTATACAGATTATAGATGCCCCCCTATGTTACCATAGGAACATAGCAAGGATGATGAAGGCAATGATTCGATAGTGAAGTCAGAATGAGATCGAAACATCTACAAAGTTTTTCGAACATTGATCATTTATCAATTTTGTGTATTTTCTTGAACGGAAGGTTTTTCTAACTGCCTTTCTTAATGTAACTTACATTAAATACGTTAACACAAACTTAACTGTTGTTTTTCATGTGGGTGGCATCTCTGAATACATGTATTGTCTAAAGAAGTTTTGTTTTCTACGCCAACCGCTTACATTCTTGCGCATTGACTTAGCGATTCTCCCGTCACAACTTCGGGATGTACAGTGAATTCTATGCTTCGCTGATGACGTAACGAAACTGGAACTTGTATGAAGTTGTCTCCCACGTTTGCTGAAAAAATTAAAACCATCCCAGTGATAATAATCTTTTATTAGCTTTATAATGTTTCATACAGTAAATATGTAAAAATTATCATAACGATTATCGCCTTCTCTATTATGTTCTCTCAATATATTAATATAATATAGTCCACGAGTTTGAAATAAGAACTATTTATACTTCCAACAGAAATCCAATATATTTGCTTTTTCAGTAAATCCCTTGTATATCAGCCAAAAACCTACCAGTATAGTTTCATTATTTTTCTGTTGAAATCTTCTTAAATATATTCCTTTACAAAATATTCCCAGCTTGTCATTAAATTATACATTTTGCTTTCTGTTTTATCATTTTTATTTTGTTTTATCCTGGTCAAATATAAGCTGAAACAATGCAATTCCTTTGGGTTTTTCGTTTTTCCGAAGTTTCTATTAAAAAGAAAGTGAATTCATGCCACGTCTAACATAATGAACAGTTTCAACATGCCATTTTGTGTTATTTCTATATTTGTATTATCCTTGCATTTATGTTAGAAATAGCTAACCAAAGAAATATCTGTTATTCCACCGATAACGAAAATATACCATCCGTTCACGTGATAAATTGCTAGAATATTCTACATTTTCATTTCTTATATGTTCAATGTTGTTGCTTTCTGTGTAGCTGGTTGTAACTGATGGCTGTGTGAAAATGTGTCCAGATTCATTTCGACAAAATTACTTGGATATCTATCAAACTGATAAATTTTGCTCTGGCAAGCATCACCATTAAAAGTTCAAATAAACGTTCAACGGGACTAAAAATATCTGAAAGAAGCCAAAGTTTCATCGTATAACGGATGAACTAAAATGTACTGATCTAATTAGTGGATGCCTACATAAATATTATCTTCTTACTTAATATGAAAATCGTTAGAGCGCCAGAAAAAAAAAACAAAAAACTTACAGTACTTAGTTGCTGATGTTTACGTTCTGATTTCAAATCTAAGATGAGTTTTCATCTATTTAAAATCGATAAAAATAAAGTATTAGCAAGTATTGTGATCGATTTAATCGAATATACTGATGTGCTCATCTGAGGCCTTTAATTAACTATGCCCTTGTGATCATACTCTCTCTGGTGGGCCATAATTTTAAATCATAATAGTCCTACGGTGAGATGGTGAGTTGCCAGTGTCGTTAGAGCATCGAAAAAAATCCTTTCCGGTATCTGATTCATTATGTTTACGGTATCTGATTCTGTTCTGATTCTTTATGTTCTGAGTTCAAATCACGCCGAGGTCGACTTTGCCTCTCATCCCTCCGAACTTAAAATAAAATATCAATTAAGTACTGGAGTCGAAAGCATTGACAAACAACCTTCCCACAAAACTGTTGGCTGTGGACATAAATCATAAACCATTATCTTCCAACAAAATATAGGGAAAGGTCCAAAAACTCAAACTAAAAATTGAAGCTATGACTATGTCCAGGAATGTCTCTTCAGTATTTGCGTTCATCGCGGGCGGAATTTCCTACGGAGGGAATTGAATTATTCGTGAAATCATAAAAGTTCAGTTCATGCTTATTGGAGCAACGAGTCGTTCTTATCCTGGCGTATTTATCTACAGCCACATTGGCTGACCGATATGGGCGTCAAGTGTCTTCAGCGTAGACATAACGCTATGTCAAGAACTAGATTGTTTATCTGCTATTCTATCTACTTAGATAAATCCGCTTTCTTACAGAAAGAAAAGAAGAAATCAATCCATCCATAAATGCAATTAATCTATAGGATCATTGGGATTACTCCTTTGTAATAATAAGTAGTGTTATATAAAACAAATAGGTCATAAGCGGTAGAGTTCACGTACGTGATATATTGAGTTGAAAAACATCGATGTAGAACGCTTTCTTGAATATTTATCTTCAGCCATATTGTGCACACTCTGTACTAACTACAAGATTATTGTAGGTTGCGTGTCCCGAGAATCTTAGTGTTGTCATTTCTCTCACTTTAATTCAAATGTTCGGTCTACAAAACTATATATGAAAACGTTGGAAAGTCGCAGTGAAATAACACCCAGGTCCTACAATTTCTGAGTTTATAACTGATTTCAGCTTTATCTTTACACATGATTTTATCCGCCACAAGAACAAAGTCACAGAATGAATATTTAGAAACTGTACATACATACATACATACATACATAGTTTTTCCACGTGTGTACTGAGTTAGATGTACGACTGTAATTGGTGAAATTAGAGGGAGGAAGTAGAAGAATGGTGAGCAACGAGAGGAAAAAAGAAAAAGAGGAAATACGAGGGGGAAAATATATATACATATATGTATAGATAGATATATGTATGTGTGTGAGTGTGTGAGTGTGTGTATGTTTGTGTGTCAGTATTTGTTCCCCCACCATCGCTTGACAACCGATATTGATGTGTTTACGACAAAAGAGACCGATAGGATAAGTAGTAGGTTTACAAAGAGC
The DNA here is from genome assembly GCF_046866305.1 of Octopus bimaculoides. NCBI lineage: Eukaryota > Metazoa > Mollusca > Cephalopoda > Octopoda > Octopodidae > Octopus > Octopus bimaculoides. The sequence goes on from NC_142928.1 coordinate 137,404,594, forward strand.
AAGTGTCTGTGAAGTTTTGGGCCAAAACTGCTTGCAGCTGACCAAAAAGACACTGGGGTTTCAGTTTCACTAGATCTCCTTGATTGTATCGAGAACGATGAAAGCTTTCTGAAAACTTTGCGGAGGCCTCTGAGCAGGCAGCGCCAAGCTTTTGGCAAAATTTGATGCAGATTCCCCGCTCAGCTTTCTCTGTCATGGTCAATGCAAAGATCACACGCTACACACCTTTCTTCCAAGCACTGCTGTACACAGCAGAAGTGTGCTAGAACAATGAAACTTAGTGCACATGCACAACAGAGTTCAAGGTCAATCTGTGTTAAGTGGCTTTACTCTGCATGCCTTCGTGACTATGATAACAGTCCTGATACTTATTAATCAGACCACGTATATATGTATGTACACACACACACACACACACACACACACACACACACACACATTTAGATAGACAGGTGTATAGACACATACGCACATAAAGAGAAAGAGAGAGAGAGAAAGAGAGAGAGAGAGAGAGAGAGAGAGAGAGAGAAAGAGAGAGAGAGAGAGAGAGAGAGAGAGAGAGAATAAATAGGTTCGAACAAAATGGGTTGTAACAAAATGGGTTGTACAGCAGTAATGGGCATAGTCAAACATAATACGAACGTGGTTTGTTTTCGTTATTTCAATTGCGTTATATCTCTTAAAGTAGGATTAAACTATTAGACATTTCCACTAATTGTTGCAACATAATTAATCAATTCCAGACACATAGTGCAACTGGGATCAATTTATTTCCCTTTCTAATTCATTGATGAGATACGCAGTAGGTCCTGGCGTTATAATATCCGTTTTTAATCAAGGCACGTAACTCTTGCTGGCATTGTTCAACCATTTATAAATTTATGTTGTTGTTCATTCGATTGAAGTCAGGCGAGAACTACAAGATTTTTCCTCAGCTTTTCCTGTTGTAACCATCACATTCTGCTTTTTTGTTCCTTTAAAATTGCATCATTCAAGGCAGATTTAGCTGTTATTTCTAGCAGATCGAGCAACCAGCTAAGCTCCTTGGTTCCATCTGCAAATAGATGCCATTCGTAGCTCTCCACTGGGAGAAACAGTGTCACTCACTGTTCCCGTAGGCTGAAATGCCAAGCTCAATGGTTTGGTTTGACTTCGATACACTAAATGGCATTTTGTTACTTCTACATTCATATTAAAATAGTCCCCAGTCCAAGAGCTACACCATCAATAACTATGTCAGGTTGTGAAATAATGGAAAATATAAGAGCAACCAACTTTAAATGTATGCTTAAGAAGTAAGGGAAGCGCACATTACCTACGTAGTAACTATGAGATTGGTATGCGGCGGACAATAAGACTTGTAGGGCTCGGAAACGAAATTTGTTTAGTGGGTGCAAATCGAAGTCCCAAATTTTTACAAATAAGGTCATGCTTATTTATTGATTTATTTATGTCCTTTGAGAAGAAACTTAATTCAAGTACTTTTTTACAGGTCACTTTTTACTCACTGTTTTCTATACCTGAAAAAAGTAAGTAGGGGGTGCAAATTTTGATTTTGCACTCCACAAATCTTTTAGTGGGTGCAAACACCCCCCACCTGCATCCCCTGTTCTCGGGCCCTGAGTTACTATAATAGGAAACGTGAAGGCGCGTGGCCTAGTGGTTATGGTGTTGCTCTCAGGATCGCAAGATCATGATTTCGATTCCCAGACCGGCTGTGCATTGTGTTCTTGATCAAAACACTTCATATCACGTTGCTCCAGTCCACTCAAGTGTAAATGAGTAACCCTGCGGCGGGATAGCATCGTGTTCAAAGGGAATGTTTTGATCCAGGTCACTTATATGCCACGGAAACGCCTTATCAATTTTAAGACTCGAGGCTGTAATATAAATATTAGAAAACAAAGCACCGACATATCCTCAAACCAGATATCTGCTCCGAATACCTGTAGCAGAGTAGAATCTGTTAAAGACACCCCAGAGTCAGAAGATTTTAGTAAATCGAGTAATGAATTATATTTACTACCCTTTTCATCTTTTCGGAGTCGATTATATAAGTACCAGTTACGCACTGGGGTCGATATAATCGACTTAATCCGTTTGTCTGTCCTTGTTTGTCCCCTTGTGTGTAGCCCTTTGTGGGCAGTAAAGAAATAGGAAACTGAAAGAAGCCCGTCGTATATATGTATAGATATGTATATGTGTGTGTGTATATGTTTGTGTGTCTGTGTTTGTCTCCCCAACATCGTTTGAAACTGATAGTCGTGTGTTTACGTCCCAGTAACTTAGCGGTTCGGCAAACAGACCGATAGAATAAGTACTAAGCTTACAAAGAATAAGTTGGGGTCGATTTGCTCGACTAAAGGCGGTGCTCCAGCATGGTCACAGTCAAATGACTGAAACAAGTAAAAGAGTAAAAGAGTTTATATTTTATATTTTAAATTACATATATATGGGTGGTGGGGTACCAAATCTTTTAAGTGCACGGGGCCTTTATGGGTTATAATCTGGCTCTGCTCCGGACATATTTCCCTGGCGTCCTCGCATTATATATAGTATTCATCCCTAATTTTTTTTCAACCATCAGAATAACTTGGGAATTATGAAAGAAAAGGTTTCTATTACTCAGATGGTCTAACTAAGAGTTTGAAAATGAGCATGGATGTTTAGGACAAATCTATGAAAATGCTTTGGATAGGTAAAGGGTTAACTGAATCCTGTAGATCTAATTCACTTTCGAAGATAAACGAAGCTGCTTTCACCATCACTGTTATATATACAGTGTGCAATGCATCGGTTTCTACCTTAGAGCAATGTAATTTTATAATTCCTGTGTGTATTTAGAAAATCGATTTATAAGATGTGAAGCATCTTATAAAAGTGGGAAAATTTTTCTCTTTAATTTCTTCAATGAAAATATAACGAACTGACATAAAGCGAACAATTACAAAATTTACATAATAGAATGAAAGATTTAGTTCTCTTAAACTAATTGCAAAACAGCTAGCCATTATTAACACGTATTTTAGTATTCATTGTTAATAGTCTGAGATTGAATCAAATATGAAGGTCAAACAGTGCGTAGCTAAGGGTTTATTGAGTTGGATGTGATTTCAAAGCGACTGATTTCAAGTGACTGGATATAATAACTACGATGAACTTTCAAGGTAGAAAGTGTGTGTACGTGTGTGAGAAAGAAAGAGTGAGAGAGAGAGAGGGAGAGAGAGAAAGAGAGAGAGAGAGAGAGAGAGAGAGGGAGAGAGAGAAAGAGAGAGAGAGAGAGAGAGAGAGAGAGAGAGAAAACGGGTGGGAGAGACGAGAAAGGTGACAGAGAATATGTTTGTGACGTGAGAAACCAATATGATGCAAGCAAATAGTTCCGTACAAGAGCGAATTGTAAATGATTTGCAGGAGTTCAAATAGCTGTACTGATAGTGTGCCAGCAAAAGAAGCACTGCTGGACCAATCAATTATTGATGACTGCTGTTCAAGGATCTTTTGCTTCTGGTGATAAAGTGATCAAGGAAATGATCGATATTATACCTGGGCGGTAGAGAATAGTAGCTGAGTGCCGCTGTTGATGACGTCATTTGGAAGGTGGCTTATCAGATTAAGTGTCGGCAGCTTATGTTCAGTAACCCGAGATACATTAATTTCTCACATCGCACCCTAATGTTTGTGTGTATATGTTTATATATATATATATATATATATATATATATATGTGTGTGTGTGTGTGTGTGTGTGTGTATACACACATAAAATATGTTTGCGTGTGCCACTCTTTCTCTTTTTCTTTCTCAATATATAGTGGATATGTGTGTGTGTATGTGTGTGCGCGTGTGTGTTACGTATAGGCGTAGGCATAGATTTGTGCTTGAGAAGTTTAATTTGCAGCAACCAAATGGTTGTTAGTTCGAACTCGCTGCAATTGGTAACGCAATCAGCCAGCATGTTGCAGATATTTTTTCCGACAAGATTAGTTCACTTATTCGTCTTAGGTATGCTCGTAAACAATTTATAAATAATTCATATCAAAAATCTTAAGCACTTACTTTATAATATATTTCTATTTATCGTTCCAGAGTTTTCCCTAAGTTTCATCAACAAAAAATGCAATCATTTATGTACAACAAATGAAAGGACTATGTCAATAACCTTGTAATCATTGAACGAGCCGAAGTCAACAGCATTGAGGCCACCATCAAACATCGCCTAAGCTGGACAGGTCATGTCTGTCGCATGAATAGTATCACGCTGCCATGTCAAATTTTCTACAGCGAACTCAGCATCAGTAAAAGATCACAACGGCTACCTTATGCGATGTTTCAAAAACTAACAGGAACTTACGATGAAGAGCACATACCTCGACCTTAAATCCAGGGTGCAACACGCGAAAAGCAGACTAACATTGGCGTAGAACATTTTTTAGAACATCGCCGAAGAAATAAAGGAGATAAACGGCTACGACGAAAGACCAGCCAACTCCAACCAAGGTCTTTACAGTCAATCAGACGTCACCTCGGTTGACAATTGTTCCATGCGAAAACTGATTTTTCCAGTCATCAGAGGTACCGACACAAATGAAAAAGCACAAACGAAGAAAGAAATAGTCGGAAATTGGAGGGACCTTCACCAGCATAGTAGCCGTCGCCACGACGTCGTCGACGACGACGACGGCGAAGACGACGACAACGAAGACGATAACGACGACAATGACGACGACGACTATCCCCTTAACATAATTCATTAACTTTTCTTTAATTATTCTTTTAACTATTTCCTTTTAAAATAGATTTTTCTGTGGCTACGTCATTTATTTTTCTATGTAACATCTGTGGTCTGTCCGGATCTTACTTTAATATCAATATTCCCAACAAAATTTTCTCCTTCTTAATTTGATAGTACAACTACAATACATCTAATTTATTTTGGTAATAATTGGTATTATATACACACATTTTCTTAATCGGAAATCATCATGTATAAGATATTTAAAAAAAAAAAAAAAATCACATGCGCTTTTTTAGTTTCCTTGTATAATTTGTACAAGTTATCACGATTCCGTGCACGATTATCAAGAGGTAATCAATAATCTACCTATCATATTGGATTCTAGATGGCTTTTTACTACCCGGGTTTATGCACCTATACAGTAATACATACATTTTCTAATAAACACATTGTGTAATATCGTTTATGAACTGTTATTTATACGTCGAACCCTATAGACCCAATTTTTGCTGATATACGTTTTATTAAATTGCGTAGTGTTAGGATCGCTTAGCGTCGATCCTAACACAACAAACCATAAACTATTTCAATCAAAACATAATTGTTATCTGTTCAATAATATAGCTAGCGGAATATTTAAAACATCTCTTTAAATTGATCTAAGGTCCTTTGGTTCTTTAAATCGAAATAATAAAACCAGCCATAGTTCAGATTTAATCTCATATATTTTTCAGTTCTTGTTAAAGTTATGTGTACATTTTCGAGCATAATTTGGATGGACGTAAAGAGAATGGTTTAAGATAGCGACCAAAGAAACTATTTTTTCGTGTTTTCTAGTATAGTAATTATACAAATTTTTATCATATTTCTGATTTATTTTTAGAGGCTATTTTCTAAATTATAAAAATAGGAACAAAATTAAAATTTTCTCTTAAAATGCTCAACGCTCTTGTTATTTGCATCATACACAGTTAACTTTATTTTAAATAGATGAAAGATATCCATTACATTGGTCTGCAACGCCTTTGATTTTTAAAGGTTTTTAGGCTAATTTTATGGCGATGATTCTAAATACGATATCAGTTTTGTTTCTCACAGCAGCACCATTTTGGGTGCTTAGTGACTATAAGCAACTAAGCACCCAAATGTGGGTGATGCAAAATTATACATTTTTTGGTGTCATAGGAAAAATAAACCAATGGAAGTTGCATCTACAAGGTAAAAGTCAACTTAATATCTCACAAAGCCTCGACGACATAACGAACTAGTTACTTTATTACAGTGAAAAAAACCCCAGAGAACACGACTGCAAAGTAATAAATAGGTTAATAATAAAGAGGGATAGTGAATCATGCAGTATAATGCCAGAAGCGCTTTCCTGATTTCCTTCTTAAAACAGAGAAGTATTTGGTATAGATTCTTAAGATAAAGTATTGCTGTGAAATGTTATAAAGCAGGGATTTTCTTCGGAAAATAGCATGCAAACTTTGAAGAGTTATGGGAGTTGGAGAACTGTTTGATATATATATCTTTCTCAGGCAGTTTTTCCATTTTCATCAATCGAGTAAGGTTGTAATGCATGTGCTTTCATATAAAGAATAGCATTTAAACCTTGTAAGGCTATGGAATTGGGAGGAAAGTTTCAGATGTGTCAGGTTTTCTAAGCTGTTTTGTATACATCTATAATCAAGATGGCTGCTGACATAAGCTTCCCTATTTATTTCAGTATTAGTTGACTGTATCTTCACGTACTCTGGCCAAACAAAAATAGGCATTATACTGTTTTTCTGGGTTGCCTCTCATTTCCTAAATTGTAAGGCATTCAAAACACACTATAAGCATTTTACTCAGCCTGCTGAGTAAATATGAAGCAACGGATCAAAGATGAAAATGGAATGAGCTTTGCTGTGTTGCAGTTTTGGAGAGAATCAACAAACCATCATCAAGAATTCTATTTTTCTATGCTTGATATGTCTAGATACTAAATTAAATATGATTTGGCCAACAATATAGTTACACTAAGCTTCCCTGTCTTTTAAAAAAATATTTCTGAGAGAGTAGAGTTAAAAGAGATGCAAATAAAAAAATATTAAAGAATAATAAAAAATATCAAAATATACAAAATATTAGAAAACAAGAAAAAAATAAGAAAAATATCAGAAAGCTCTCCAATCGTAGTATGATAGGAGCAGCCCAGAAGTGTCGGATTGAAAATATGCGCATACGAGGAATAAGAACGTGGCATATAGAGTGTAATGATAGAAAATATAGGATATAAAGGATTAAAATGATTATTAGCAGATGGAAGGTCCAACTGGTGGCGTACAGGCATACACCTCATTCATCATAAATCGTTACTAATACTAATTTAATTTTAATAAGCTGTGGGCTGTTGTGAAGGAGTCTCAATGTCAAGGACCGATACTGAATTTTAAGATATTAGAATGTAAGTTACACTAAGAAAAAGATCTGGGCTTAGAAAACTTTACCAAAAGTACTATTGTATTTGTGCGGGGAAGTAATTAAGATTTCGTTTATCTAAATTATTCCTGTTAGTTATGATTTCAGACGCTTCAAGTGAGAGTAGATCGCGCTCACTCCCGCTATCCATGTTGGTAAAAGCGGTTCTTATTCCAGACTAAAAAATTCCGTATGCGAATATCCATTTTTTAAAGTCCCATATGTTTCAGCCAAGGATGTAGATCTGCACATACTTGGGTTCTTGGATGAGTGGACACATTTATAAAATAACCATATAATAATGTAACATGTTAAAATAATAATTTATTTTATTTATGGATTCGCTCATTCCAAGGAACTCTGTGGGATTTTTCCTTTTTCATATTTGCACTTTTACCTTTTTATCTTCTTTTCATTTTCTTCTTTCCCCCGCTTTTCATCGACCAGTGTATATCAGGATTTCAATATAAGGGGTCAAGGATCACCGATGCCGTTTAATTTTCTGACTATCCTGTGTCACTCTACTTTCTCACGCTCCATTAAAATACATATCAGACAACTAAATCGTCTACGTCAATTTTATAATTATCATCACATCTCTCAATGGCTTGCTCTACAAATTATAATAATAATAATAATAATAATAATAATAATAATAATAATAATAATAATAATAATAATAATGATAATAATAATAATAATAATAATAATAATAATAATAATAATAATAATAATAATAATAATAATAATAGAAAGTGTTCTGATTTGTCTCTATATAAGGAACGCCAACTGTATATTTCACATACCGTGCAGAGAGTCACGAGTTAATGCTTGTCTAATGAGGTGCCACTCCGGTATATGCCTGTAACTTTTGACTCTGTGCCTATTCGTGCTAAACACCCTTATATGGCAGCTTACCGTATTATCACCCTAGAATTTCGTTTCTTTTTCTCATCATTACTAGTACTGCTGTCATCATCATCATCATAACCATCATCATTGTCGTCATCGTTGTCATCGTCATCGTCATCGTTGTCATTGTATTAGTTGTATCATTTTTAATAGCTTTATGGTTGTTGTTATTATCATAATTGTTGTTTTTATTATTATTATTGGTTTTATTATTATTATTATTAATAATAATAATAATAATAATAATCCTTTCTACTAAAGGCACAAGACCTGACATTTTTAGTGGGGGAGGACTAGTCGATTACATCGACCTCAGTGTTTTACTGGTACTTAATTTATTGACCCCGAAAGGATGAAAAGCAAAGTCGACTTTGACGTAATTTGAACTCAGAACGTAGCGACGGGCGAAATACCGCTAAGCATTTCGTCTAGCGTGTTAACGATTCTGCTAGCTCGTCGCCTTAATAATAATGGTAATAATAATAATAATAATAATAATAATAATAATAATAATAATACTGGCTAAGAAGGAATATATTCACAGACACGACAGAGCTGGGACCTATATACACTGGAAGCTATGCCAACATTATGGAATAGCAACAGAAAAAAGATGGTATAAACACACGCCAGAAAAGGTCACAGAAAACGAGAAAGCAACCATACTCTGGGATATGCCAATACACACAGATAGAGAAATTAAGGCAAATAGACCAGATATAGTTGTCAAAGATCATGAAGGAAAAAAATGCTTTCTAATTGATGTATCAATACCAGCAGATGACAACGTTTCTCTAAAAGAAATGGAAAAACTTTCAAAATACAAAGACCTGGAAATAGAGATAACTCGAATGTGGAATCTAAAAACAGAAACAATTCCTATCATAGTAGGTGCCTTAGGTATAATAAAAAAATATTCAGACAAATACATAACAAAAACACCAGGACTTACAAATATATATAACATACAGAAAATTGCACTACTGGGCACTGCACACATTCTACGCAAAACACTTTCAATACAGTAAACATAAGAGCACCACAGCAAACCACAGCACATACCCAAGGCGCACAGAGCTGCGCTCGGTAGTGAAGTGAAAGCACGTTATAAAAATAAAACTACTGAATAATAATAATAGAAATTGTTCTGATTTGTCTCTATATAAGGAACGCCAACTGTATATTTCACATACCGTGCAGAGAGTCACGAGTTAATGCTTGTCTAATGAGGTGCCTCTCCGGTATATTCAACCACACATGTTGTGTAGTCTTTCACACGGAACTTTTCACATATAATGTATCAGAAACGGAGTGGTACAAAAACAATTATAACGAATATTAAAGCTGAACTGTATAATTGCAACAACTAATTTACTAACGAGCAAATTTCCCATACACTAAATTTCTAAAATTTGAAATGCATTTATTTCTAACGTGATACACAAATTCGAAGACCAGAAACTCTCCTGGTGCTCTGCCATCCTCAACGTAGAGAAGTTAGATAGTACTGACAAACATTGCAAAATACTTTTATTCTCAAAGCACAGCTCAATGTTATTACTTATATAAAACATTATCTTTTTTCAGGCTACATATTTAATTTTATTTAAATTAAAAATGTATTATTCAAATTTTCTAAATGTCTATTTTGACAAGGAGAAAAAGAAGCAAATTTAACTTAATAATTCATTGAAATTTTTACATCTTTTTCTTCTATAATCTTTCTCTTATTTGCCTCAGTCGTTAGATTGGTGCCATACTGGGGGAGCAGCCTTGAAGAATTTTAATCCAATGAATCGATCCCAGTACTGTTTTTTTAAAAAATTTTTTAAAGCCTGGTACTTATTTTATCAGCTCTTTTGCCGAACCGCCAAGTTACGGGGAATTAAATAAACAACACCAGTTGTCAAGTGGTGGTGGTTAGGAAACAAACATTGATACAAAGACACACACATACACACATGCACGCACGCACGCACACACACACACACACACACACACACACACACACACACACATACACACACACACACACACAGTGGGCTCCTTTCAGTTTCCGTCTACCGAATCCACTCACAAAGTTTTGGTCGGCTCGAGACTATAGTAGAAAACACTTGTCTAAGGTGCCGCAACAATAAAACTGAACCCAAAATCATGTGTTTGGAAAACAAACTTCTTACCCCACACCGACGCCTGCATTTCTTTTCTTCTTAAATTATTATTCTAAAAATAAAACTGTTTTTTTATAGTCGTTATGGTAAAACAACTCAACGATAATCTTAAGATATCAATCAGTTCTTCCCCAAAATAACCGTTAATAACGAATGTAAAATCATTTATGAAAATCAGTGTCTTTTTTCTTAAATTCATAAACTATGAGAATATTGTTCCATCCAATCACATGGATATAAAGCTTCTCATAATATACCCGAAACGTTTCACCCAACTTTCACCTTTTACATGTCCCGTATCTCCTTACGTTTAACATATATGGAAAAGGAGGAGGAAGTATATGAAATATAAGTTCATTTCGGCCATTTCTATTGGGTTTTTGTATTATTTTTTATCGTCAGTGCTCCTTCATCTATTACATTTTATTTGTCCCTTCGTCGTTCCTACAACATGCTTATATATTATCAGTATGTATCTTGCAATATAGTCTGAAAAGTGAAACTTGGTAGGCATTCCAAAGTTCCTGTTGCCTCTGAAAAACAGCTCTTGGTGTTTTATGCATTGAATTTTATATTCAGTTCTGCACGCACACGCACCCTCCACACATTCATACATATATACATATATATGCATATATTGTGTGTGCGTATACATATGTATGTATGTATGTATGTATGTATGTATGTGTACAAATATATATATATACATACACATCTATAAACTTGAAATATTTCTTTTATATTATTCCTAGTGCATTCTCTGTATATCGATAAGTCATCTAACATACAGTTTCCTTTGCGGAATAAGAATATTTTTCAAGGCTATTGTTATCTCGTGTTGCTCCATGGTGGCCTATATTAAGAAATAAGCTCTTTTTTTTTTAGTGCAGATTTCTTTTTAAACATAAGCTAAGAATAAATGAATGCGAACAAAAGCATATTAACTTTTCTGTGAAAAACATTCGTATACTTTTAAATAAAGTCTTAAAATGCTTACATCAATAACGGAAAGTTTTATCGAAAAGATTAGGTTGAAAATTGACTTCTATTTTAGGGAACTTTCCAAATGAAACAACGAAAAACAAATAAGCTTTTAAAAAGTTAAAATATCATCCGTCTAATAATATATTTGAAACATTCCAACATGTTCTATTTTCGGTGATTAAAATATCAAATTCAGAAGAAACATTAATCTTTTCTGGAAAGAAATTCAGAATAGGATTAAAAAATTAAAACCAAACGATGCATTTGCTAATTTTGATTAAAACAAAAAGCTCACAAAGGAAAAAGAGAAAAAATAACATCATCTATTTCTTTCAAATTCAGTCACTAATCTATCTAACGAACAAGCTATGCTGTGGTAAAGTACATAAACAGTACTGCTAAAATATTGCCATTCAGCCTGACATAGCTGACAGAACCGAAACACTGGACAAAGAAGAATCGTACGTCACATTTAATGATCATGAATTCAACTTCACCAAATATCTTTCAACTAGCGTTATTAACCCTTCCCAAACAGATTTAGGTATCCTTAATCTCAAGCTTAAATCACACTTCTTTGAGATAAATTGAATACAGTAATACAATGGTTTAATGCTATCCAAAAGACTGGCATTTCTCCCTATTTGATATAAAAGATTACTATACTCAATCACTGAACCTAGTCTTCAGTTGCACTTAACCAACCAAAACCAAACCACCATTATTAAGAACAAAGAGATTGACATTTGTAAAACAAACTAGAAAATCAATTCTTCACTGTAACAACTCTAGAAAATGTTGTCATAGAAACATTACAGAAATATTAACTGAATAAATAGTTATTCGTTCAGTTGTTTTTCTTTGTGTTAATAATGAATAAAATCAATTATTTATTTATATATCTATATACATATATGTATGTAAGTATATATACATATACATACATAAATACATACATATATATATATATATATATATCTATATATGTGTGTGTGTGCGTGTGTGTATATATATATATATATATATATATATACTGATATACATATATACATATATATATATTTATACATACACACGCACACATACATACATACATACATACATACATACATACATACATACATACATACATATGATTAAAAACATGATTTGCAATGTATTTCAGTATTTAAAAAAAATTTTGCTTTAAAACAATTTTTTAAAACACTTTCCATGTGAAGTGTGTCTGTTAATTTTTTCCTTTGATCTTCGCTGAAATAAACACAGTAAGATCTCAATACCTTGACACTATTTATGCATGGCAACGGAATAATATTTGTTTCTAATTTAAGCACAACGACGGCAATTTCGAGACGAAGTGGAGGGAAGTTAGTTGATACCATTTACCCTAGTATTTGACTGCTACTTTATTTTATCCACCCCAATAAGATGAAAGGCAAAATTTACATTGGTGGAATTTAACCTCAAAATGTAAAGGGAAGGAAGAAATGCCGCAATGCATTTTCTGAGGCTCTAACGAGTCTGCCAATTCATCCTGCTTGGCGACAGAATAATATCTGCTTCTGATTTTGGCATACAACGAGCAAATTTGAAGCGAGGAACTTTGTCGATAACATCAACTCCGGTTCTTGACTGGTACCTATTTTATAATCTGAACCGCAGGATTAGAATTCAGAATGTAAAGAGCCAAAACAAAAACCGTAAAACATTTTTTCCGAAGCTTTGATCATTATACCAGTTTATAAGTATTTTTAGTTTAGGCATAAGACCAGCAAATTTTGAAGGAAGGTTGCGCTGGAGTGGCTGTGTGGTAAGTAGCTTGCTTACCAACCACATGGTTCCGGGTTTATTCCCATTGTGTGGCACCTTGGTCAAGTGTCTTCTACTATAGTCTCGGGCCGACCAAAGCCTTGTGAGTGGATTTGGTAGACGGAAACTGAAAGAAGCCCGTCCTATATGTATATGTATGTATGTGTGTGTATATGTTTGTGTGTCTGTGTTTGTTCCCCCAACCTCGCTTGACAACCGATGCTGGTGTGTTTACGTCCCCGTAACTTAGCGGTTCGGCAAAAAACCGATAGAATAAGTACTAGGCATCCAAAGAATAAGTCCTGGTGTAGATTTGCTCGACTAAAGGCCGTGTTCCAGCATGGCCGCAGTCAAATGACTGAAACAAGTAAAAGAGAGAAAAGAGAAAGAGTCGATTCCATCAACGTTAATTAATTACTGCTACTTTATTTTATTGACTCCCTCAGGGATGAAGGGCAAAGTTGACCACGGCGGGATTTGAACACAGAACGTAAAATGATGAAGTGAATACCGCAAAATACATAGTTCTTTGTAACAGAATAATAATTCCTTCTAATATAGGCACAAGGCCTGACATTTTTGGTGGGAGGGGACTAGTGGATCACATCGATCCCAGTTTCCCTGGTACTTAATTTATTGACCCGAAAGGATGAATGGCAAAAATCGACCTTGGCGGAATTTGAACTCATAACGTAGCGGCAGACGATATACCGCTAAGCATTTCGCCCGGCGTGCAAACGATTCTGCCAGTTCGCCGTCTTAAATAATAATAATAATAATAATAATAATAATAATAATAATCCTTTTCCACTCTAGGCACAAGGCCCAACATTTTTGGGGAGGGGGCCAATCGATTAGATCGACCCCAATTCACAGCTAGTATTTAATTTATCGACCCCCGAAAGAATGAAAGGCAAAGTTGACCTCGGTGGAATTCGAACTCAGAACGTAAAGACAGACGAAATACCGCTAAGCATCTCGCCCGACGTGCTAACGTTTCTGCCAACTCGCCGCCTTAAATAATAGTAATAATAATAATAAATAATAATAATAATAATAATAATAATAATAATAATAATAATAATAATAATAATAATAATAAGTCCAACTCCATAAATTTACGTGATCTACAAAAACCCGCTTATTTTCATTTCTACAGTTTGTCCACAGAAGAGAAAACAGAGTCTATGATATTTTAAAAGGGTTTCCTAGTTTAACAAATAAACAACAGGGATCTTAGAGACTTACTGTCTGAAAGGAGACAAGAGAGCTACGTTATCCGTCATATTGGTTTCAAATTTTGGTACAAGGCCAGTAATTTCGGGGATAGATCAAGTCGATTACATCGACATCAGGCCTCAGCTGGTACGTATTCCATCGACCCCGAGAGGACGAAAGGCAAAGTCGACCTTGGTGGAATTTGAACTCAGAGCATCAAAACCAGTGGTTTTCAACCGGGATTCATACGATCCCTGAGGTCTCATATAAGATTTTGGGGGATCTATGCAACAAAATTATACATTGGGGATCCACAATAATATTTTAAGGATCCCTGAAAATGTTTTACTTTAAATGTATGTATTGGTATGTATTGTAAGAAACAACTAGGTTTCTTTCTTTAACATTTTACATAGTTCAACCTACATTAGTAGTTTTTAAACATTGAATGGCTATGGGGTGGGGACCAGAATAAAGTAGTAATCAAAAGGGTCCCTAGATAAAAAATGGTTGACAAACCCTGATCAAGACAAAGAAAATGCCGCAAAACATCTTGCCCGGCCTGATAACAGTTCCACCAACTCGCCTCCTTACGATATCATTCACATTGGGAGGATAGCTGTGAAGGTAAGAAGTAAGATTTTTTATCACACACACACACACACACACACACACACACACACACACATATAAGGCGGTGCTCCAGCATGGCAGCAGTCTAATGACTGAAACAAGCAAAAAAGATTAAAAATTATATACGTAGCAGGAGTGGCTGTGTGGTATGTAGCTTGCTTACCAACCACATGGTTCCGGGTTCAGTCCCACTGCGTGGCACCTTGTGTGTGTGTATATGTTAGCGTGGCTGTGTTTGTCCTTGAAAATCGATGTTGGTGTGTTTTCGTACCCGTAACTTAGCGGTTACAAAGAATAAGTCCTGAGGTCGATTTGTTCGACTAAAGGCGGTGCTCCAGTATGGCCGCAGTCAAATGAGTGAAACAATAAAATAATACATAAGAATCTTAAATACACATACACACACGCGCGCATGCGTACGCACACACATTGGGGGGGGGGGAAATGAATAGAAATGGCTTTTCTGATAGATTTTCCACTCAACCAATTAAATGGTTATAAATTAGGTATTTATAAATCTAATTAATAAAGTGGAAAAATTACCAGGAAAGCCATTTCTCTTCATTTTTTTTCAAATATATATTACTATAACAAGGACTTCGTATTTCTAACTCTAATGTGTGTGAGTATATTCTTTTATTTTTTCACTTGTTTCAGCCATTTGACTTGCTGTCATGCTGCACACCACCTTTATTCGAACGAATCGACCCCAGGACTTGCTCTTTATAAACCTAGTACGGGGATATAAACACACCAGCATCGGTTGTCAAGCGTTGCTGAGGAGACAAACACAGACACAGAAGGAAACACACACACACACAAATACACACACACACACACACACACACACACACACACACACACACACACACACACACATACATACGACGGGCTTCGTTCAGTTTCTGTCTACTAAATCCACTCACACGGCTTTAGTCAGCCCGGTGGATATAGTAGAAGACACTTGCTCAAGGTGCAACGCAGTGGGACAGAACCTGGAACCAGGTGGCTGGGAAGCAATCTTCGTACCATACAGGCACGCGTGCGCCTATATATATGGATACATACACACACACACAAACACACATATATATATTTATATACATATATGCATATATATGTATATATATATATATAAATGTGTATATATATATATATATATATATATATATATATATATATATATATATATATATATATATGTTGTTGTACTTGGGGATGGTCATATTGCCAGTTTAGCCAAGAGAGGTAATGGTGTCAATAAGACCCAAAGGTGTCAGGTAATGCTGAGTAAGTGCTATGGACAGACTATACATGGTTCCGGGTTCAGTCCCACTGCGTGGCTTCTCGGGCAAGTGCCTTTTACTATAGCCTCGGGCTGACCAAAGCCTTGTGAGTGGATTTGGTAGACGGAAACTGAAAGCCCGATATATATATATGTATATGTATATATATGTGTGTGTGTGTTTGTGTGTCTGTGTTTGATACCCCTAGAATCGCTTGACAATCGATGCTGGTGTGTTTACGTCCCCGTAACCTAGCGGTTCGGCAAAAGGGACGATAGAGTAAGTACTAGGCTTACAAAGAATAAGTCCTGGGGTCGATTTCCTCGACTAAAGGCGGTGCTCCAGCATGGCCGCAGTCAAATGACTGAAACAAGTAAAAGAGTATGTAAGACGTAAGTCAATGAGTGTACGTGTGTTAGCGTGTGCCCAATGCGTAAATACGTATATATATATATATATATGGGTGTGTGTGAATGTATGTATGTATGTATGTATGTGTATATATATGTATGTATGTATATATTTCTCTCCCTTTCTCTCTCTTCCTCTCTCTCTTTTCTCTCTCTCTCTCTATTCGTATAAATATATATATATTCACATAAATGTATGCGCTTGTGTGTGTGTGTGTGTGTGTTTGTATTAATAATGAGTAGAGGAGGGATACCATTGTTATTTCGAGTTGGTGGTGTCGGGTACACTCACTCCTTAATCTATTTATGAATCACCCAGTTGGATAGGTCCACCTGGAAGCTATTCTTAGTTTATTTGTTGTAGGACAACTTCAAGAGATTTCGAGGATAAAAAGACACGCGCGCACACGCACTCACACACACATACACACACGACACATACACACACGACACATACACACACACTTTCCTCATTCTTCATTCCTCCCTGTCCTCGATTTGACAAACACATACAAACATGCTCATACACACCAACACAAACACACACACACTCACACACAAATTGGCACATTCATACGCACTGGCATATATATATACACATATATATACACACACTTTGTTAGAGTCCTGACCCGTCACATCAAAACAATGACCAAATAAAAAAGATCCCCACACAAAAGAACAAACAAAATAAATTCTTATTCAGTGTATTAAACAATAAAATTGATGAGGATAGCTGGTTTCTATATATAAATACACAATGGTAAGAAAATGACGCATCTAGACGGCAACGTGGATACTTTGTCGCAATTATCAACTTTAAACATGGATGGAAAATAATTTCCTCTGTATGTGTACATACATATAGATATGTATATGAACGTCCATGTGTGCGTGTGTGTGTGTGTGTGCGGAAGAGGGTGTGTTGAAAAGTTCCTAGCTTTGGATAAACGAAAAATACAGGAAAATCAGTTAACTGTTATTTTATTCAACATATCCCCCTCCCAGATTCACACACTTATTGCAGCGGTCCGTCAGTTTTTGAAGCCCTATAAAAGAACTCGGGCCTTTCGCGATACC
This sequence comes from Octopus bimaculoides, assembly GCF_046866305.1. Lineage (NCBI taxonomy): Eukaryota > Metazoa > Mollusca > Cephalopoda > Octopoda > Octopodidae > Octopus > Octopus bimaculoides. The sequence goes on from NC_142928.1 coordinate 137,422,291, forward strand.
ATTAAAGCCGAGAAGTTTTCAACACTCCTCGTGTACGTGTGTATGTGTGTGCGTGTATTGTATGTATATATTTATATATATTTATATAAATAAGGATAAGATCGATATTTAAAATATTGATCTTATCAAGTGGTCAGCATGGGAATAAAAACCATCAAAGGTAATAATTATTTAAAATTATAATACAGGGTATCAAGAGATACCACCACGCTGAAAAAATAGCAGTCAAATCCTGACTCTAAAACCACAATAAATGTCCGCATGGCACGATTAGCGAAGACGAAGACCAAATGAACCAGTAAAAATACTGGTTCATTTGGTCTTCGTCTTCGCTAATCGTGCCATGCGGACATTTATTGTGGTTTTAGAGTCAGGATTTTTTTCAGCGTGGTGGTATCTCTTGATACCCTGTATTATAATTTTAAATTATATTTATATATAGATAGATAGATAGATATGCGTGTGTGCCAGTGTGCGCGCGTGTGTATGTGTGTGTGTGTGTTCGTGTGTGCGCGTGTGTGTATTCATATGTGGAGGCGCGTGGCTTAGTGGTTAGGGTGGTGCAGTGATGGTTGTAAGATTGTGATTTCGACTGCAGGACCTGGCGATGCGTTCTGTTCCTGGGCAAATCACTTCATTTCCCGTTGCTCCTGTACACTCAATCGATAAAAATGAGTTTTCCTGCGACGGAACGGCGTCCTGTCCAGGTGGGCAATACTTACATCCAGGAAACCGTCTTTATAAACCTATGGCTCAGGAAAAACGTTTGATCCTTTCACACACACACACACACACACACACACACACACACACACACACACACACACACACACACACATACACACACACACACACAATATATGTGCGTTGTATTCTTGAGCGGGACACTTCATCTTTTCACCTTAGTCAACTAGCAACAATGATTAGTACCTGTATTTCAAGGAACCAACCTTGTCACATTTTGTATTTCGCTGAATCTTCCTGAGAACTACGTTAATGATATGCATGTTTGTGGAGTGTTCAGCCACTTGTACATCAATTTCATGAGCAGGCAGCTCCTTGAGCAGCGTTCCTTGTCTGATAACCTTAAATACATGTCCAAAGAAGTTGCACGACTCTACTGCAACGTAGTTTATACCTGTAATTATTGGGACACTGGGATATGTAACATACTGCCTAAATGCTAATCTTGAGAAATTAAGCTTTCCAATACCAGAAAGGAGAAAGTTGATTCGAAGACTACAGATCCAATCCATCACTGGAACTATAAAAATCTGTAAAACTTTCCAGAAGTTTATCGTTTAAGTATACAGTAATCTCTCGCCGTATCGGGGTTCACCTATCACGGTTTATTATTTAAGCTTATGTCGATTCCTCCGTGGTGTTATTTTGCATTTATAACAAAATAAATATATACAAATTATAAAAGTTAAAAAATTATACAGCATAGTCATGTTTCTGCTTCGCGGATTTTCACCTATCGCGGGGAGTTTTGGAACGTAGCACCCGCGATAGTCGAGGTATTACTGTATATGAGCATATCTTATGATGAGAAGACATATATAAAACAAAACATACAAATCTACATGTATGCATACATACATACATACATACAAAAATACCCTGTTGTTGATGTTGAAATTCTAATGAAGGAGCCTTGGTTCTAGGTTAGAAACCTGTTTTTTTCTCTCTATTGGCAAGAAATCTTGAAATAAAACTGAATATTGACATACAAGCATGCATACATACAAGTACTGGTTGGTTATAATAAATGAGTGAACTACTTGGTGACACATCAAAGCAGTGCCGAAACATTTTCAGAGTTATTTCGGCTCGAAGAAGGAAAACGCCATGTCGTCGCCATTTTTAAGTTGTATCACAAAAACATTGCGTTATGTATTGTATGTGTTATTCGTTTTATTTGGCTCAAACCTTTCTTGTGTTTACTTTCGTTATCAGGCGTCGAAAGTCTAAATCCGATGCAAGTGATGTTGAGTCATCGTCGTCGTTATGTATCGAACGCTTGCAGTACACTGATGACGCTACAACGAATGTCTCCCGATTAAGCAAGAGTTACTCAGCTGCCTTGCCACTCTTGTCCAACCAGTTCGTGATATTGTCCATCCATTGTGTCCTTTGCCTGCTTCTTCATATACTGCTCTCTACTCTTCTTTCCATGATAATGTTTTCCAAACCTCTACTTAGAATATGGCCATAACAGATGAGCTTTTATCTTTTCAGAATGCTCAGGAGTTGCTGTCTTTCACCTATTTGTTGTAACACCCATTCATTTGTCCAATGATTCTTGTAAGAGGCTCGTAACATTCTTCTATACACCCACATTTCAAGTGCATTAATTATGTACTCTTCAAATTTATTCAGAGTCCATATTTTTCAGTCATAAATGCCTACTGGCCAAATAAGCGCTCGCTTTGCCTCGTATTTCACTTAGTTGAGACACTTTTGTTTTTGAAATTTAAATGGAACTAAAGAGACTGGACAGATGCGAAATGCCAGCGAAAATCGGAATAGCTTTCACCTGCAATTTCGTAATTTCAAAGTATAATTCGAATAAACCATTTAGAAAACCCAATCGCAATTACAAACTTACCTATATAAATATCTTCTTCTTTTCAAAAGCCTTGTAAAGGGCACAAATAGAAGAACTTCAAATCAAAGATCCAGTAAAAAAACTTTCTGCAATAAAGCCCTTTACAAAAATACCTGATTCGAGGTAGTGGAGTCATATGTAAAATCTAGAGTCTCATTATATATATATATATATATATATATATATATATATATATATATATATATATATATATATATATATATATATATGTACATATATACATGCATGCATACATACATACATTTATAATGTACACACACACATACACACACACACACACACAAATATATCTTTAAATCTTACCTGACAGTAACTTCGAAGTTTAATAAACATGCACTCTACTAAACGTATTCAGTAATCCTTCAGTTTAGTGTTCAATTGTTTTTATATATAACATGATATAAAAACTAACTTTAAAACACACACACGCACATACACAAACACACACAAAATCGTGTATTTCAAATTTATAAGCAGTAAGGCCATGGCATACATAATGTTTCGTTAACACATAGTGCTGAGCT
>NC_142928.1:137430446-137440446 GCF_046866305.1 Octopus bimaculoides
GACGTCATGTGGTACCTTAGTGTTCGTACTCTACCCCTCTGTACACATGGCGCAGTAGAATACAATTTTCGTAACTGTAGATAATAGAGGTGATGTCATTCACTATCACGTCATCACCTTTACTACTACTACTACTACTACTACTACTACCACTACTACTACTATTACTTCTCTTTCTTCTTCTTCTTTTTCTTCTCTTTCTTCTTCTTCTTCTTCTTCTTCTTCTTCTTTTTCTCTGTCGGGTTACCGATTCAGTAGAATAACATTCATTAGTAGAATAAACCTCTATACGCACGAACACACACACACACACACACACACACAAACACACACACGCACACTTGCTTGTGGGCACAAGCATAAATGTAAATTAAGAAGTTTCTGGTAAGACGTTTCCTTCCAAATCACAAAGTTCCAAGTTCATTCCTACTGTGTGGCACTTTAGACAAGTGTCGTTGAATTTAGCCCCAGGCCAACAAAAGCTTTATGAGTAAAAATGTACGACGGAAAATAAAAGAAACCTAGAGTGTATAATATATAGTCCAAAGACAGAAATAATTGAGAAGCATAATACATACATACACACATACATACATACATACATAAATACATACATATATATACATATATATATATATATATATATATATATATATATATATATATATATATATATATATATATATATATATATATATATATATATATATATATATATATATATATATATATATATATATATATATACATATATATATATATATATATATCAAAAAGATGTGTTATAACACTATTCCACATATACAAAAACAGCCATACCAACAATCCAACATACCAACATCTTCAGCTGCCCCACGGATATCATTATGGTTTCGACACCTGGGCAGTACCATTCACTCCAGCAGTGTTGACAACACTAAAAGAAGTGTTGTTTGGGAACAAACATGCGAAAAAATAACACGACTTTCAAACACATTTACCCTATGTGCAACAGTATTCATTCTAAATATAGGCAGGATTAAGCACTAACTTTAAAATTAAACTATAAGAAGAAACATAAATCTATGTACATCTGTATCGGTATTAGTAGTAAACCTAAAATAGCTAAATAGCGACCAATATTTAAGTTCATAATCTCACCAGTCTTCCATAGTTAGTATTATAATAAAAGAAAGTGAAAGCTTTATTTTAATTCTCTCCAAAACAAAAACACGATTGAATTTAGTGAATGATATACTAATTATGAACGAAATACATTATTTCATAATTCAAAAGTTAATAATAAAAGCACTACATATTTATTAATATATATTACCCTTACATGCTTTAATGTAAACTTACCACTAACTAATAGAAACATTAAATTTATTAAATATGAACTAATAAAAGTATACTTGTAATTAACTATTATTATAAAATTTTGATATGATAACAGCTAAATTAAAACTGTTTAAAAGATAATAAAACTACAAAGTATTAACACTTACATGTTTTTTTCAAACCACTTGGTTCCATCACTTCTAGAACTTAAAAGATTATCTTAACTATAGACGACGTAGTACGTAATTGCTACTTCCTCAATAGTCTCAAACAATATTGGCGACGTAGTAAACAAATAACTTGAATCGTAAACATTACAAATCTTTACAAATATTTGCTATATATATGTGTGTGTGTCTAAAAACATTCGAATGTTTTTGCTTATATATATGTATATCATGGATCAACTTAACTCAATCCTATTTTATTCTGATTCTTCCCTCATTCTTGACAAACTGGAATACATTAATATCATTGATTGGGGACTTTCCTTCGCTTTTACATCTCTCTCCCTTCTCCCTTTCTGATGACGAAATATTCAGCCAATGGAAACCATACTCAATATGATGATCCACACGCCTGCCTATTCTAGAAACAGCTGTAAGAGATTCTGTATATCTATATTCTCACTCACACACTAGCGATACATCCTCCTCTCCCCCCACACACTAGCAATACATCCTCCTGTCTCTCTATATATCAGAATCAATGTGTATCTAGTATCTCTCTACTACTCTCTATCTCAATTCTCCAAACATACATTCTTTTTCCTCTCACTCATTTTTCTCTCCATCACTTTGCTCCTAATTACAAAGATATTTATATTCTCACTCACATACTAGCGATACATCCTCCTCTCTCTCTCTCTCTCTGTACTAGAATCAATGTGTATCTGGTCTCTCTCTCCCCCTCTCTCTCACATTCTCCAAATATATATCCTTTTTTCCTCTCACTTGTTTAGCTCTCTCCCTGTACTAGAACCAATGTGTATCTAGTTTCTCTATTTCTCTCTCTCTCACTCCCACTTATTCCCCTCCTCATATGCTCCCTATCTCCATCCAACCACACTTACAACCCAATCGCTCACCGTTAACTGCCTATCTTTTCCCCTGCATACCTACCTCTCCCTCATCTTTGCCTCCCTCTCAATCTCCTCTCTGTCTCCTTCTCCTATCTGTCCCATTCTTTGCCTCAACTTTCCTGTCTGTCTCCTCACATTTCCCCCGTCACCCCCTATGATCTCTTCCCTCCCAGCTTGCTCTTCTCCCCTAACCTACCCAAGTTATTCCCACTCTCCTCCCCTCATTCTCCCATCACACCTCTGCTCTTTCTACATATGCACTCAAAAACCAACTGCACACACAATCGCAGCCACATACGGAAAATGACGAGAAATTGGAAGTCTACAAAGGTAGGATTGTTCTTGCGAGCCTGGGAAGTCGCAGAAGGCAATTCGCCAAATAATTTAATTACAGCTGCCTTGAAGAGCAATGGTTTTTCCAAATCTGTGGTACAAATAGAGCAAAAGAAGAATGAGTTCATCCGGTCTTATGCGCACGTACGGCCACACTTGGAGGAACTGGACATCATTTTGAAAAATTGGCGAAAAATATGATGACATCGCCCGTGAGAAACCTCACACGGAAAGCAGTAGCAACATCGACACCAAAGATAAAAAGCTCCACAAGGAAGGAAACGAGAAAAGTGCGAATTACTACAGTACAAACACCTCTCAAAGCAGCTATGTAGAAAAAGAAGAAACCAGCCGAATCTATTCGGAAAAGAGGTAAACACCGATTACATCAACATAACAGAAGAGGATGTAATACCGGCCATTGATGAGATGAAATCAAACTCAGTAACGGGCCCAAATGGACTCCCGGCCGTTCTCTTAAAAAGGCTCTTGCTAAGCCACTGCAGATACTCTTTCAGAGTTTCCTTGCATGTGGTAAACTTCCCAACATGCCAAAAGAGGGTATAATATGCCCTGTCCATAAAGGAGGGAGCAGAGTAGATGCTCTCTGACCTCACATGTTAGCAAGACAATGGAACACATTGTCAGGAAAAAGCTGATCACGTTCCTAGAAGAAACATGCAGCATGGCTTCCGTCCAGGGAGGAGCTGCCTCACACAGCTGCTGCAGCACTTTGACTGGGTACCGAATCAACTAAACCAGTCTCGGCCATAGACGTGATACACCTCGACTTTGCCAAAGCCTTCGACAAGGTTGATCATGGCATGATATCTCACAAGTTGTAAAACCTTGGAATTACTGGGAAACTGGGAGAGTGGCTCACTCTGAAGAGACACCAATTCTCAGCGGAGTCCCACAAAAAACTGTATTGGGCCCACTACTATTTGTGGTGGCCCTCTCAGACATGCCCTCCGCGATACAGTCAGGTAATCTGACCAGTAATGCTGACGACACAAATGTATCGCAGGCAGTTAGGAACCCAGAGGATATCGTAAAACTTCAGAAAGACCTGAATGAAATCTACATAGGGGCTAAGAAAAATAACATGCAGTTCCATACTATGAAACTTCAGGCACTCTGACACCAGGCTAAAGCCGGAATACACTGGACCAGAAGGTAATACAATCCCAGAGTCAGAGTCAGTGTGTGAGCTGGGGGATCACAAAATCAATGATGCAACATTCCATGTGCATATTATTAAGACGGCAACAATGTGCAGGCGAGTGGCTGGACGGATTCTGAGGACATTCGGAACCAGTAAAGGGAGGCCCTGCTACTCCGATGGAGGACTTTTCTTCTCATCCGCTTGGACAACTGCTCCCAACTATGGGCCCCAGGGAGTGTTAAACAAACTGTAGAACACGAAGCAATCCAGCGCCATTACAAAAAGAAGATTGACTCTATGCAAAAGATGGGTTACTGGGAAAAGTTAAAGAAGCTGAGTCTCTATTCCCTGGAGAGAAGATGAGAGAAATATGCGGTTATATATATTTGGAAGATCTTTAGCTCCCAATTTTGGAATTGACAGCTATACCCGTCCCCGAACTGGACGGCACGGCATCGTACCAAAGATCCTGTCTTCCCCATCTAAAATAAGGACACAGTACTGCAATAGTCTGGGTTTCAAGGCAACCTTAGAGATCTACATGATGTTGATGTGGAAGTTTTCAAGGAACGTCTGGACAGATTTCTATCTTAGATACCAGATGAACCTACACCGCAGCAGGAAACATGAAGAGCAACTCCGTCCAACGCTTTACTCCACCAAAACCAATACCGGAAACAACATCGAATGACTACAGGTGGTACACCAGCATGACCTCAGCCCTGGGCTGAAGCCAGTAAAGATAAAAGATAAGAAGGTATTCTCTATCTAAATTAAATGTCTTTTTCAAGTGATGTCAAACAGTTTACTGTTTCATTTTTGCTTTAATCTTTATACTATATATATATATATATATATATATATATATATATATATATATATATATATATATATATATATATACAACATACGATATACTTACACACACACACACACATATATATATATATATGGTTCAAATGTACAAAAGACAAAGACAGGTGAGGGAGCAACAAGAAGTAGGTGCATAAGTTCATATATATATATATATATATATATATATATATATATATATACGTTTATGTGTGTGTGTGTGTGTGTGTGTGTGTGTGTGTTTGTGTCCGTGTTTGTCCCCCACAATCGCTTGACCATAGGTGTTGGTATGTTTACAGCCCCGTTACTTACCGATTCGGCAAAACGAAAACGATAGAATAAGTATCAGGCTTAAAAAATAAGATAAGTACTGCTGTCGATTCGCTCTACTAAAATTCTTGAAGGCAGTGCTGCATTGATTGCAGTTTAATGACTGAAACAATTAAAAGAAAGCCACGGGTCTTCCCGATTCGAGCAAAATCTGACTGTTATTTCTAACATACCGAAGCTCTGACATTGCTTGAACCTGTGAATGACCCGCAGGAACCTCATTTGAGCACAAATATCCAAAGATGTTTATTGTTCACGTATGCATAGAGAAGGGGAAAGCGAGGTAAATCACGCCTTGCTTTCACAATTTTCATAGCAGGTTAAAGAAACGTTCGGCGAGTATTTGTTGGATTCGATTTCTGTTCGAGAAAAAGGCGAAGAGCTTGTTTAATATTCATTCATGAAACATATGAAAACCACTAAACCGAGATATCTGATATAAAGCTAGCATTCCATGCAATTACCCTTGATAAATAGTGATATATACATAAAAAGACACAGACACACAGACACACAGACAGACGCAAACATAATCACGCACAAATATGTTCATATATATATATATATATATATATATATATATATATATATATGCGTTTGTGTATGTGTGTATATGTATGCATCTATGTATAGATTTATGTATGCATGTATATGTACATACATACATAGATATATACATACATATGTACGTACGTATGCATCTATATGTAAATACACAGACGCACACACACACACACCCACACACACACACACATATATATATATATATATATATATATATATATATATATATATATATATATATATACATACACACACACATACATATAGATATATACATACAAACATACATGTTATATATATATATATATATATATATATATATATATATATATATATATATATGTGTGTGTGTGTGTGTGTGTGTGTGTACATATATATATGCATACATACACATATACACATATATATACACGTATATAATGAATTATGTCTACGTACGTGCATAAAAGTCACACACAAACATACACACATTATATATGTATTTATGTACCAATATTTATATATTCCCATACATACGTAAGTATATTAAACACACGTTCATCTATCTATCTATCTATCTATCTATCTATCTATCTATCTATCTATCTATCTATCTATCTACCTACCTACCTACCTATCTATCTATCTATCTATCTATCTATCTATCTATCTATCTATCTATCTATATATATATATATATATATATATATATATATATGATGTGTGTGTGTGTACGTGTGTGTGTGTACGTGTGTGTGCGTGCGTACATCTACACTCAAACTCGCACATATGAATATTTGAATATATGTGAAGAAATCCAACAAGTAACCCAAGTAATAGAAGCTATCACATACCCCTCTTTGGTACTCCGAAGAAGTATCTTCTTATTAAAGAATCTTCAGAAATATAATATGGAGAGAAATAGCATACGAATAGATCGATTGATTGATTCAGCCATAAAACCTCTTGTGGGTGATGAGAAAAGTAATCTAGTTTGAGCGCATTATTAAAGAAATCTCTCCATCTATATCCAAATCGGAAATATCGAAACCAATATGACGAAGTTATTACGCTTTTAGACGTGAAGTTGGGATGAAATGTGCTTATATATTTTTCTTTCATTAAAGTATTCGATATTGCCTCCTCCTCTGGCATTCTCTCTCTCTCTCTCACTCTCTCTCTCTCTCTCTCTCTCACACACACACACACACACACACACACACACACACACACACTCACACTCACACATGCAATCATACACACATGTACTATATATATGGTATATATATATATATATATATATATATATATATATATATATATATGCATACGAGCAATTGTGGGGTAATCAAATTAGACAGATCAATATATAAAGTATATTAAATACACGAAATACAAAATATGTATATATGTATCCAAGTTACACAGGGTACAAACGATATAGAAAATTAAAGGGGTCGAAGAAACCTGGATGCATTTAACATAGGACGAGACGAGCCTCTGTCTTCAGGGAAGAGCTCTTGCATTTGACACACACAAATACATACATACATACATACATACATACATATATATATTTTCATAGTTTCAGCTTAGAGCTGCGGCCATGCTGATGCACCGCCGTGTTGCTACACTGGTATTACAGGGAGCCTCCTACAATATGTGGCACTTGGTGAAGAATGGAGTTTGATTTAGCAACCCTCATTTGCACCTCTTGCCGTGAGGTAGGTTCATCCGGGACTCTCGACAGGAAGAGGTCCAGCTTTGATTTAAAAACCTATACATCTACTTTGTGCAGGTTCCTCAGGCTCCCTCGGAGAATATTAAAAAGCTGTGGGCCCCTGAAACCCAAACATATTTATATATGTGTATGTATGTATTTACACACACACATTTTATTTCATGTATATGTGTACATAAAATATGCATATATATATGTGTATATTCACAAATTTGTCCTAAACATCTAAGCTGGTTTTCAGACGTTTAGTTAGCCCTTGTTTCATACGTTCTGAGTAATATAACGCTTTCCTTTCATAAATCCCGAGTTACTCTGCTGGTTGAAAAAAAAAAAATTGAGAATGTGAATCATATACGATGCATGGACGCCAGGGAAATATGTTCTGCGCATCCCATATGATGCATAGGACAAATTGTTAACACATACACACACACACACACACACACACACACACACACACACACACACACATATATATATATATATATATATATATATATATATATATATATATATACATATACAGACAAGATAAACTTGCGTGGAAATGGGTGCGTGGCGTTCAATCAAATAAGAATATAACTAATATATATATATATATATATATATATATATATATATATGGGTACAGGACGTCGCCAACAGTGAACAACATGAAATACGAAAGCAAACGAGTTCAATACGCAAACAACGACAGAAGCAAATGGAAAACAGGACAAGTAACATAAAAAACGGCCCTTCATCGGTTGCCGGCTGTTTATCTAATCGTCACTTCGAGCATTCAACGACAATAGGAGACTTCGGAGACAGTTGCTCCCATAAATACCAAAATAAAATTTTTGATTTATGGAGGGTCAAAGTTGGGAACAAAAACAGGACATTGGAGACATACAAGAAAAACGAACGAACACAAACAGAGGCGGGGTCGTTAGACTAGGATGAGGGCAAAATAGTGAACGCTGGAGAAATATTTTCTTTGAAAAGAGAAAAGCTAGAAAAGAGAGATAGAATACGCCCAGTCCTGAAGGAAAAGAAAGATAGAATACGTCCAGTCCTGAAGGAAAAGAAAGACGATCACGTGAAGAAAATAAAATGGACGGTGGTCACGTGTGAGCAACGGGAGAGAGAAAAAGAGAAAGAGGGGAGAGAGAGAAGGACAGATAGAATACGGTAAAGGGGAAAACAAGATGGGGAGAAAACAGTTTATATAAATAATATACACATATATATATATATATATATATATATATATATATATATATATATAAATATATATATATATATTCCTACTCTTTACTCTTTTACTTGTTTCAGTCATTTGGCTGCGGCCATGCTGGAGCACCGCCTTTAGTCGAGCAAATCGACCCCAGGATTTATTCTTTGTAAGCCTTGTACTTATTCTATCTCTCACTTTTGCCGAACCGCTAAGTTACGGGGACGCAAACACACCGCCATCGGTTGTCAAGCGATGTTGGGGGGACAAACAGACACACAAACATACACACACACACACACACACACACACACACACACACACACACACACACACACACACACACACACATATATATATACATATATATGACGGGCTTCTTTCAGTTTTCGTCTACCAAATCCACTCACATATATGTATATATGCGCGCACACACACATATACATATATGTAAACACACATCCGTATATATTTACATGTATAAATATATATATAATATGAGAGAAAGAAAACGGAATTCACGAGACTCTTTGTTCTTTACTACGATCGTTTCGTCTCATTCTGCACCGGTGTCTCTCGGGTGAGATGCTGTACAAAGAGTTGTGGTACATGATAGGCGCAGATGCACCTCGTTTTCAAATCTCCGTTTCGCTTATATTGATAGTTGTAGTTCGCCTCTCATCTACGCGAGAACTACAGCATCTCACCCGCATGGTAACTGTGCACGGTAGTACAAAACAACCATAATGAATAATAAGCCTTGTGAATTCCAGATCCCAGATTTCTGGCTTTGCATAATAAATGCTTTGCCTTCGTCGGTGGAATATACTCAAGCACATAAATACAAATATATATATATAAACATACAGTATACTTACATATACGGAAGTATACATACATATATATGCACGTATGCACACGTGTCTGTCTGTCTGTCTGTCTGTCTGTCTGTCTGTCTGTGTGTGTGAATCCCTAAAACTCGAGAACTACGCAACCAATTTCATTCAAATTTTACAGATGCCTTACTTAGGGTTCCAGTTGTGTTTTAGTTAAAATAAAATTTAACTTCTTGCAGAGTTCGAGCCCACGGCAACATAATATCTCCTCCACTATTTAAGTATTACGTGTCAAAAGTGAAATAAAAACACTCATGTCAAATACTTTCACTTTAAAAATGAAACTATTCTACTAACTGAAACAATCACATTTCGATACTGTAATGACAGATACTTTCAGAGAGAGAGAGAAAGAGAGAAAGAGAGAAAGTGAGAGAGAAAGAGAGAAAGAGAGAAAGAGAGAGAGAGAGAGATGTATATGTATACATATAGATGTATATGTACATGTTATTCCACTAACTGAAACAATCACATTTCGATACTGTAATGACAGATACTTTCAGAGAGAGAGAAAGAGAGAAAGATA